>NC_135986.1:22300267-22316774 GCF_053455715.1 Rhinoraja longicauda | reverse complement strand
ATCCTGGGATGGACCAGATTGATTCCTGGGATGGCAGGACTTTCATACAAAGAAAGACTGGATAGACCTCGGCTTGTGCTCGCTGGAATTTAGAAGATTGAGGGGGGATCTTACAGAAACGTACAAAATTCTTAAGGGGTTGGACAGGCTAGATGCAGGAAGATTGTTCCCGATGTTGGGGAAGTCCAGAACCAGGGGTCACAGCTTAAGGATCAGGGGGAAGTCTTTTAGGACCGAGATGAGAACGTTTTTTTCCCACAGAGAGTGGTGAGTCTGTGAATTCTCTGCCACAGAAGGTAGTTGAGGCCAGTTCATTGGCTATATTTAAGAGGGAGTTAGATGTGGCCCTTGTGGCTAAAGGGATCAGGGGGTATGGAGAGAAGGCAGGTACGGGATACTGAGTTGGATGATCAGCCATGATCATATTGAATGGCGGTGCGTACAGGCTCGAAGGGGCCGAATGGCCTACTCCTGCACCTATTTTCTATGTTTCTATGTTTCTATGTAACTCAGCGGGTCAGGCAGCATCTCGGGAGAGAAGGAATGGGTGACGTTTCAGGTCGAGGCCCTTCTTCAGACTGTACCGTTAGTGCCGTCCGACACAGGCCCGTTGGCAGTGTAGTTAAGCGACTGTAATTCGCTCCACAGCAGGTGGCCACACAACGGTTGAAGAAAAAAACCTTGACGTTAAAGATTCTGATGGACATGCCAAGGCACCCATTCCTAGCGCTAATTTTCTTCCTTTGAAACCGCACAAAAGGAGCGTTTGAACATCCTTATTTTTTAAATAAACAAGTTAATCTGAAGCCCTGAGCAAATAATTCTGTTTAAATATAATTTTTTGGGGGGGGGGGGTGGGGGTGAGCAAAAGGGTGATTGCTTTCTGAGCCCACATTGATGCCACCCAGGGCTTTGTCAGCGGGGTTTCCAGACTTGCGCGATTAATTGCCATTTCAGGAATTAATGAAGGGTAATTCTGTGGATAAACCTGCCTGGCATTTCACGCGGTGGGCTTCCAGGAATCAGAAGACCTAGTACAGGAGCAACGAAGAGGCAACAGCGATATTATAAAAGGACTGTTACTCCAGTTACCCCAGCATGTCGCATTACGATACTATTTATTCACAAAATGCTGGAGTAACTCAGCAGGTCAGGCAGCATAGAAACATAGAAAATAGGTGCAGGAGTAGGCCATTCGGCCCTTCGAGCCTGTACGCACCGCCATTCAATATGATCATGGCTGATCATCCAGCCTCAGTATCCCGTACCTGCCTTCTCTCCATACCCCCTGATCCCTTTAGCCACAAGGGCCACATCTAACTCCCTCTTAAATATAGCCAATGAACTGGCCTCAACTACCTTCTGTGGTAGAGAATTCCACAGACTCGCCACTCTCTGTGTGAAGAAATGTTTTCTCATCTCGGTCCCTAAAAGACTTCCCCTTATCCTTAAGCTGTGACCCCTTGTTCTGGACTTCCCCAACATCGGGAACAATCTTCCCGCATCTAGCCTCTCCAACCCCCTTAAGAATTTTATATGTTTCTATAAGATTCACCCCTCAGTCTTCTAAATTCCAGTGAGTACAAGCCGAGTCTATCAGTCTTTCTTCATATGAAAGTCCTGCCATCCCAGGATCAATCTGGTGAACCTTCTCTGTACTCCCTCTATGCAAGAATGTCTTTCCTCAGATTAGGAGACCAAAACTGTACACAATTTGTTTTATCATATCATATATATACAGCCGGAAACAGGCCTTTTCGGCCCTCCAAGTCCGTGCCGCCCAGCGATCCCCGCACATTAACACTATCCTACACCCACTAGGGACAATTTTTACATTTACCCAGCCAATTAACCTACATACCTGTACGTCTTTGGAGTGTGGGAGGGAAACCGAAGATCTCGGAGAAAACCCACGCAGGTCACGGGGAGAACGTACAAACTCCTTACAGTGCAGCACCCGTAGTCAGGATCGAACCTGAGTCTCCCGGCGCTGCATTCGTTGTAAAGCAGCAACTCTACCGCTGCGTTTTGAATGATCCAGTATTGTATTGTAAGAAAATAACTGCAGATGCTGGTACAAATCGAAGTAACTCAGCGGGCCAGGCAGCTCTCAGGAGAGAAGGAATGGGTGACGTTTCGGGTCTCTCTGTCTGAAGAAGGGTCTAGACCTGAAACGTCACCCATTCCTTCTCTCCTGAGATGCTGCCTGACCCTGCCTGAGTTACTCCAGCATTGTGTGAATAAATAGTATCGTAATGTAATATATAGAAGGACTGGACAAGCTAGATGCAGGAAAATGTGTTCCCAATGTTTGGGGAGTCCAGAACCAGGGGCCACACACAGTCTAAGAATAAAAGGGAGGCCATTTAAAACTGAGGTGAGAAAAAACTTTTTCGCCCAGAGAGTTGTGAATCTGTGGGATTCTCTGCCACAGAGGGCAGTGGAGGCCGATTCACTGGATGGATTCAAGAGAGAGTTAGATAGAGCTCTAAGGGGCTAGCGGAATCAAGAGATGTGGGGAGAAGGCAGGCACGGGTTATTGATTGTGGACGATCAGCCATGATCACAGTGAATGGCGGTGCTGGCTCGAAGGGCCGAATGGCCTCCTCCTGCACCTGTTTTCTACGATGGCGTTGCTGCTGCAGTTGTACAGGGCCCTAGTGAGACCGCACCTGGAGTACTGTGTGCAGTTTTGGTCTCCAAATTTGAGGAAGGATATTCTTGCTATTGAGGGCGTGCAGCGTAGGTTTACTAGGTAATTCCCGGAATGGCGGGACTGTCATATGTTAAAAGACTGGAGCGACTAAGCTTGTATACACTGGAATTTAGAAGTATGAGAGGGGATCTTATCGAAACGTATAAGATTATTAAGGGGTTGGACACGTTAGAGGCAGGAAACATGTTCCCAATGTTGGGGGAGTCCAGAACAAGGGGCCACACAGTTTAAGAATAAAGGGGTCGGCCATTTAGAACTGAGATGAGGAAAAACTTTTTCAGTCAGAGAGTTGTGAATCTGTGGAATTCTCTGCCTTAGAAGGCAGTGGAGGCCAATTCTCTGAATGCATTCAAGAGAGAGCTAGATAGAGCTCTTAAGGATAGCGGAGTCAGGGGGTATGGGGAGAAGGCAGGAACGGGGTACTGATTGAGAATGATCACATTGAATGGTGGTGCTGGCTCGAAGGGCCGAATGGCCTCCTCCTGCACCTGTTTTCTACGATGGCGTTGCTGCCTCACAGCACCAGAGACCCGGGTTTGATCCCGACCACGGGCGCCGTCTGTACGGAGTTTGTACGTTCTCCCCGTGACCTGCGTGGGTTTTCTCCGAGATCTTCGGTTTCCTCCCACACTCCAAAGGCGTGCAGGTTTGTAGGTTAATTGGCCTCTGTAAATTGTTCCCTTGTGTGTCGGATAGAAAGTGTATGGGCCATAAGGAATAGTTAGAATTAGGCCATTCGGCTCATCTAGTCTACTCAGCCATTCAATCATGGCTGACAATAGACAATAGACAATAGGTGCAGGAGGAGGCCATTCGGCCCTTCGAGCCAGCACCACCATTCAATGTGATCATGGCTGATCATTCTCAATCAGTACCCCGTTCCTGCCTTCTCCCCATACCCCCTGACTCCACTATCCTTAAGAGCTCTATCTAGCTCTCTCTTGAATGCATTCAGAGAATTGGCCTCCACTGCCTTCTGAGGCAGAGAATTCCACAGATTCACAACTCTCTGACTGAAAAAGCTTTTCTTCATCTCCGTTCTAAATGGCCGACCCCTTATTCTTAAATTGATCTATCTCTCCCTCCTAACCCCATTCTCCTGCCTTCTCCCCGTGACCCCTGACACCATACTAGTCAGCGTGGACTTATTGGGCTGAAGGGCCTATTTCCACATTGTATCTCTAAACTAAACTGAACTAAAAGATGGTCTTGGCACAGATATTATGGGTCGAAGGCCCCGTTCTTGTGTTGGACTGGTCTGATTTTTAGATTTAGATTTAGAGATACAGTGTGGAAACAGGCCCTTCGGCCCACCGGGTCCGTGCCGCCCAGCGATCCCCACACATTAACACTATCCTACACACACTAGAGACAATTTTTACATTTACAAAGCCAATTAACCTACAAACCTGCACATCCTTGGAGTGTGGGAGGAAACCGGAGATCTCGGAGAAAACCCACGCAGGTCACGGGGAGAACGTGCAAACTCCGTACAGACGGCGCCCGTGGTCGGGATTGAACCCTGAGTCTCCGGCGCTGCATTCGCTGTAAGGCGCCAACTCTACCATCTGCGCTTTAAGTGGAATGAAAAATTGGGTTGGTCAAGAATTTACCATCTTAAGTCCTCGATGTCTGAAGAAGGGTCCTGACCTGAAACGTCGTCTGTCAATATTTTCCCTCCACAGATGCCGCCTGACCCGTTGAGTTTATCCAGTGTGTTGTTTTTTGTTTTGTTACCGTGTTCGATTGTTCCTTTAGACTCAGGAGCGCTGAGCGTTTGGCGGGCGGTCACGGGTAGCGGTAGAGTTGCGGCCTTACAGCGAATGCAGCGCCGGAGGCCCGGGTTCGATCCGACCGAGGGTGCCGCCTTGTACGGAGTTTGTACGTTCTCCCCGTGACCTGCGCGTTGGGTTTTCTCCGGTTTCCTCCCAAAGACGTGCGGTTTTGTAGGCTAATTGGCTTGGTAGAAGTGTAAAAAAAAATCGTCCCTATACAGCGCAGAAAACAGGCCCTTCGGCCCACCAGGTCCGCGCCGCCCAGCGATCCCCGCGCACTAACACCATCCTACACCCACTACGGACAATTTTCACATTTGCCCAGCCAATTAACCTACGTACCCGCACGTCCTTGGAGCGCGGGAGGAAACCGAAGATCTCGGAGGAAACCCACGCAGGTCACGGGGAGAACGTACAAACTCCGTACAGACGGCGCCCGTAGTCGGGATCGAACCCGAGTCTCCGGCGCTGCATTCGCCGCTGTAAGGCGGCAACTCTACCGCCGCGCCACCGTGACCGCCCTACGGTGTGTGCAGGACGGTGTTAGTGCGCGGGGATCGCTGGTCGGCGCGGGACTGGGTGGGCCTGGAGGGCCGGTTTCCGCTCTGTATCTCTGAACTACACTAAGCTAAGCTAAGCTAGACTTTGACTGAGACTGAATTAACCCATGAAAGCTGCCAGCGAGTGCTGACAAACCCTCGACATATGTTAACCTCGGAACAAGACTGTGCACATGGACACTGCCAGCACATTCCTGGGCCATCCATTACCCCGGTGAGAACCAGCAGAGGACAAAGGAGAAAGCTTGACGTTTGGTTACGCTAAAAATGCCCATTAGTCTGTTACGATGAATGATTTGGCTCTCGACCAGAGTACTTTGGTTCTGGGAAAGTTGCCCTGATGCCTTGGGCCTTTCTTGAGACCAAATATAAAATTTCGTTCTCATTGTCTTCATCGGGGTAAGCAGTACAATTATATATTCTTGAGCTTGGCTTATTGTTCTGTTCTCCTGCCCCAGGGCCTGGCAGGCTCTTCCTCTGCCAAGTTTCAGTCGATCAACAGAGTCGATGCCTCCCAGCGCCGGAGACCCTGGTTCGATCCCGACTAGGGGTGTTTGTCTGCACGGAGTTTGCACTCTCTCCCCCCGGCCCCCGGGCGTTCCGGTTTCCTCCCACGCTCCAAAGACGTGCGGGTCTGTCGGTTAATTGGTGCGGGATAGGGGCGGGGCCCGGTGGGCCGAAGGGCCTGTTTCCCTGCCGTATCTCTAAACTAGACTAGGCGCGGCACGGTGGCGGCAGCGGTAGAGTTGCCGCCTTACAGCGAATGCAGCGCCGGAGACTCGGGTTCCATCCCGACCGCGGGGCGCCGTCTGTACGGAGTTTGTACGTGACCTGCGTGGGTTTTCTCCGAGATCTTCGGTTTCCTCCCACACTCCAAAGACGTGCAGGTTTTGTAGGTTAATTGACTGGGTAAATGTAAAAATTGTCCCTAGTGGGTGTGGGATAGTGTTAGTGTGCGGGGATCGCTGGGCGGCGCGGACCCGGTGGGGGCCGAAGGGCCTGTTTCCGCACTGTATTCTCTAAATCTAAATCTAAAAATCTAAGCGAAACCAAAAACTAAAGCATAGAAAATGGGCCTTTGGCTCACTGAGTCCATGTCAACCAGCGATCACCTGTGCATTAGTTTAGTTTAGTTTAGAGATACAGCGCGGAAACAGGCCCTTCGGCCCACCGGGTCCGTGCCGCCCAGCGATCCCCGCACACTAACACGATCCTACACCCACTAGGGACAATTTTTACATTTACAACCGAGCCAATTAACCTACAAACCTGCACGTCTTTGGAGTGTGGGAGGAAACCGAAGATCTCGGAGAAAACCCACGCAGGTCACGGGGAGAACGTGCAAACTCCGCACAGACGGCGCCCGTGGTCGGGATCGAACCCGGGTGTCTGGCGCTGTGAGGCAGGCAACTCTAACGCTGCGCCACCGTGCCGACATTTATTTATCAGTTTACCAGATGTTGTTAATGCTTCTCACTGGCATATATTATCCACCCCCAATTTGCCCCCTTGGGAAACATCGAAACATGGAAAATAGGTGCAGGAGGAGGCCATTCGGCCCTTCGAGCCTGTACGCACCGCCATTCAATGTTCTCTGTGGAATTCTCTGCCACAGAAGGTAGTTGAGGCCAGTTCATTGGCTATATTTAAGAGGGAGTTAGATGTGGCCCTTGTGGCTAAAGGGATCAGGGGGTATGGAGAGAAGGCAGGTACGGGATACTGAGTTGGATGATCAGCCATGATCATATTGAATGGCGGTTGCGTACAGGCTCGAAGGGCCGAATGGCCTACTCCTGCACCTAATTTCTATGTTTCTATGTTTCTATGTAATATGATCCTGGCTGATCATCTAAAATCAGTACCCCGTTCCTGCTTTCTCCCCATATCCCTTGATTCCTTAGCCCCAAGAGCTCTGTCTAACTCTTCTCTTGAGAATTGGGGGCGGTGAGATGCCTTTTTTGAACCCTTGCACTCCACATGGTGAAAGCATTTGCATTACCGTTGGGAGGGGAAGTCCGGACCGACAATGTCTGGGGCCTACATTGTCCGGGCCTACACTGTCCGGGGCCTACACTGCCCGGGCCTACACTGTCCGCGCCTACACTGTCCAGGCCTACAGTGTCTGGGCCTACACTGTCCGGGCCTACACTGTCTGGGACTACACTGTCCAGGCCTACACTGTCCGGGCCTACACTGTCCGGGCCTACACTGTCCGGGCCTACACTGTCCGGGCCTACACTGTCCGGGCCTACAGTGTCCGGGCCTACAGTGTCCGGGCCTACACTGTCTGGGCCTACACTGCCCGGGCCTACACTGTCCGGGGCCTACACTGTCCGGGCCTACACTGTCCGGGCCTACACTGTCCGGGCCTACACTGTCCGTGCCTACACTGTCCGGGCCTACACTGCCCGGGCCTACACTGCCCGGGCCCTACACTGTCCGGACCTACACTGTCCGGGCCTACACTGTCCGGGCCTACACTGCCTGGGCCTACACTGTCCGGACCTACACTGTCCGGGCCTACACTGTCCGGGGCCTACACTGCCTGGGCCTACACTGTCCGGGCCTACACTGCCTGGGCCTACACTGTCCGGACCTACACTGTCCGGGCCTACACTGTCCGGGCCTACACTGCCTGGGCCTACACTGTCCGGGCCTAATACTGTCTGTGTGGAAGGGGTCTCGACCCGAAACGTCGCCCATTCCTTCTCTCCCGAGATGCTGCCCGACCCGCTGAGTTACTCCAGCGTTTGCGTCTGTCTTCGATCGAGACCAGCATCTGCAGTTCCCCTTCTAGACGGTCGGCGTTTTCTTGATGAAGTAACTGAGAGGGTCATGGAGGCACCCCACGGGTTGATGTGGTTGGTGTTTGTGGACTCTCGAAGGGCGTTTGGGAGCCGGCCACATGCCGGGGCTTGTTATGATTGAACGCCAGAGGCAGAAATTGGGGCTGATACAGCAAGAAAGGAAAACTGGCCAAGGATAATCAGTCACAGTGTGGCGTTGAAGGGCAAGTGTTTGGGGATGGGAAGGTGGAGCAGAGGTGGACTTCCCCAACGGCCGGGAACAGGAGCTGTGCTTTCAGTAATATTCCCAATCGCTCGGATATATTACGGCTGTTTGACAAAGTGGTTCAAAAGAAAACATAGAGGTTCTGATGTTTATTAACTGAGGCTTACTCCCACTCTCTCATGCCCTCCCACCAACCTCTCATCTCTCTCTCTCTCGCTCTCTCTCTCTCTCTCTCTCTCTCTCTCTCTCTCTCTCTCTCATCTCTCTCTCTCTCTCTCTCTTCTCTCTCTCTCTCTCTCTCTCTCTCTCTCTCTCTCTCTCCCTCTCTCCTCTCTCCCTCTCTCCCTCTCTCCCTCTCTCCCTCCCTCCTCCCTCCCTCCCTCCCTCCCTCCCTCCCTCCCTCCCTCCCTCCCTCCCTCCCTCCCTCTCTCCCTCTCTCCCTCTCTCCCTCTCTCCCTCTCTCTCTCTCTCTCTCTCTCTCTCTCTCTCTCTCTCTCTCTCTCTCTCTCTCTCTCTCTCTCTCTCTCTCTCTCTGCCAGCACCGCCATTCAATGTGATCATGGCTGATCATTCTCAATCAGTACCCCGTTCCTGCCTTCTCCCCATACCCCATGACTCCGCTATCCTTAAGAGCTCTATCTAGCTCTCTCTTGAATGCATTCAGAGAATTGGCCTCCACTGCCCTCTGAGGCAGAGAATTCCACAGATTCACAACTCTCTGACTGAAAAAGTTTTTCCTCATCTCCGTTCTAAATGGCCTACCCCTTATTCTTAAACTGTGGCCCCTTGTTCTGGACTCCCCCAACATTGGGAACATGTTTCCTGCCTCTAACGTGTCCAACCCCTTAATAATCTTATACGTTTCGATAAGATCCCCTCTCATCCTTCTAAATTCCAGTGTATACAAGCCTAGTCGCTCCAGTCTTTCAACATACGACAGTCCCGCCATTCCGGGAATTAACCTAGTAAACCTACGCTGCACGCCCTCAATAGCAAGAATATCCTTCCTCAAATTTGGAGACCAAAACTGCACACAGTACTCCAGGTGCGGTCTCACTAGGGCCCTATACAACTGCAGAAGGACCTCTTTGCTCCTATACTCAACTCCTCTTGTTATGAGGCCAACATTCCATTGGCTTTCTTCACTGCCTGCTGTACCTGCATGCCTCCTTTCAGTGACTGATGCACTAGGGCGCCCAGATCTCGTTGTACGTCCCCTGTTCCTAAGTCGCACGTAATCTCTCTTCAATCTTCCTCTCTGTCTCCCCTCTCGCTCGTTGTCTCTGCCCTGTCTCCCACCGTGTCACGCGGTCTCCAGCCCCCACAACTTCCCTTCCATCTCTGCCCTTTGCCTCTCCACGTGACACATTTCCTCTCCGTCAAAAGGAATAGGAGTAGAATTGGGCCATTCGGCCCATCAATTGTACTCTGCCATGGTTTTCCCAATGTTTGGGGGGAGTCCAGAACCAGGGGCCACACACACAGTCGAAGAATAAAGGGGGAGGCCATTTAAAACTGAGGTGAGAAGAAACATTTTCACCCAGAGAGTTGTGAATTTGTGGAATTAATTCTCTGCCACAGAGGGCAGTGGAGGCCGATTCACTGGATGGATTTAAAAGAGAGTTAGATAGAGCCCGAGGGGCTGGCGGAATCAAGGGATGTGGGGAGAAGGCAGGCATGGGTTACTGATTGTGGACGATCAGCCATGATCACGATGAATGGCGGTGCTGGCTGGAAGGGCCGAATGGCCTCCTCCTGCACCTATTTTCTATGTTGCTGTGTTTCAAAACTCCAGCGTGTATGAGCCCAGAGCTACCAAAAATGGCGGTGCTGGCTCAATAGACAATAGGTGCAGGAGGAGGCCATTCGGCCCTTCGAGCCAGTACGCACCGCCATTCAATGTGATCATGGCTGATCATTCTCAATCAGTACCCCGTCCCTGCCTTCTCCCCATACCCCCTGACTCCGCTTTCCTTAAGAGCTCTATCCAGCTCTCTCTTGAATGCATTCAGAGAATTGGCCTCCACTGCCTTCTGAGGCTCGAAGGGCCTCCTCTTGCACCTATTTTCCGTGTTTCCCTGCCGCCCGTCTCTCCAGAGACGCCTCCTGTCCCCGCTGAGTTTACCCCCAGCTTTTTATCGGGTGCCTGTCTTCGGTTTAAACCGGCATCTGGTGTTTTCCTGCCTTCCTCACACAATGAACAACGCTGCTAATCTTTCGACGAGGGCTGTTCTGGCCAACCTGGGTCGGGTAGAGGCATGTGACAGACAGACGCTGCAAACTGCCCAAGAATTTGGCAAATAAATAAGTGTGTGTGTGTGACGTGACTTTCAGGGGCGCCAAGGCCAAAGAAAACAGCAGGAAAGCTCGGAGCAAACGTACCGTGTGGAGCTAGAGGTTTTCATAAACACTTAATCTTGTTGATAGCATTCCCCCCCACTCCCCCACCCCCTCCTGACTTGTCCCACCGCCCCACAAAGATTGAAAAGACTGGGATTGTGTGCACTGGAGTTTAGAAGGATGAGAGGGGGATCTTATAGAGACGTGTATAAAATTCTAAAAGGAACTGGACAAGCTAGATGCAGGAAAAATGTTCCCAACGTGTATTCACTGAAGAGGGGATCTTATAGAGACGTACATAAAATTCTTAAAGGACTGGACAAGCTAGATGCAGGAAAAATGTTCCCAACGTGTATTCACTGGAGTTTAGAAGGATGAGAGGGGATCTTATAGAGACGTATATAAAATTCTAAAAAGACTGGACAAGCTGGATGCAGGAAAAATGTTCCCAACGTGTATTCACTGGAGTTTTTAGAAGGATGAGAGGGGATCTTACAGAGACGTATATAAAATTCTAAAAGGACTGGACAAGCTAGATGCAGGAAAAATGTTCCCAATGTTGGGGGAGTCCAGAACCAGGGGCCACACACACAGTCTAAGAATAAAGGGGAGGCCATTTAAAACTGAGGTGAGAAGGAACTTTTTCACCCAGAGAGTTGTGAATTTGTGGAATTAATTCTCTGCCACAGAAGGCAGTGGAGGCCGATTCACTGGATGGATTTAAAAGGGAGTTAGATAGAGCTCTAGGGGCTAGTGGAATCAAGGGGTGTGGGGAGAAGGCAGGCACGGATTGCTGATTGTGGACGATCAGCCATGATCACAATGAATGGCGGTGCTGGCTCGAAGGGCCGAATGGCCCCCTCCTGCACCTATTTTCTATGTTTCTCTAAATAGGCGACACTTAGATTTTCAAATTGTTGATTCACTCTCTGGCACATCACAAGCTTTTCAATTAAAGCGTTGATTCTGAATCTCCCCTTTAACACCGCCTCAGTGTTTTAATGAAGCACACGTCATTACTTTTTCAGTCAGAGGGTTGTAAATCTGTGGAATTCTCTGCCTCAGAAGGCAGTGGAGGCCAATTCTCTGGATGCTTTCAAGAGAGAGCTAGATAGAGCTCTTAATGATAGCGGAGTCAGGGGGGTATGGGGAGAGGGCAGGAACGGGGTACTGATTGAGAATGATCAGCCATGATCACAGTGAATGGCGGTGTTGGCTCGAAGGGCCGAATGGCCTCCTCCTGCACCTATTGTCTATTGTCCATATGTTTCTTTGCCAGCAGTTGGAACACAAGTCTTTTTTTTTTCTCTCTCAGAAGATGGGGGAGGTCACTTTGCAGTTGCGTAAGACGTTAGTGAGGCCGCGTTGAGAATATCGTGTTCAGTTCTGGGCACTGTGTTGTTGGAAAGATGTTGTCAAACTTGGAAAGGGTTCGGAAAAGATTTACGAGGATGTTTGGATTCGAGGCACAGCGCGGAAACAGGCCCTTTCGGCCCACCGGGTCCGCGCCGACCAGCGATCCCCGCGCACTAACACTATCCTGGACAATTCTTTTTTTTAACATTTATACCAAGCCGATTAACCTACAAACCCGCACGTCTTTGGAGTGCGGGAGGAAACCGGAGGTCTCGGAGAAAACCCCACGCAGGTCACGGGGAGAACGTACTGACAGCGCCCGTAGTCGGGATGGAACCCGGGTCTCCGGCGCTGCATTCGCTGTAAGGCGGCAACTCTACCGCTGCGCCACCGTGCCGACCAGGACTAGAGGGTGTGAGCTACAGGGAGAGGTTGGTGGCAGGCTGGGTCTCTGTTCCTTGGAGCGCAGGAGGATGAGGGGAGATCTTGCAGAGGTTTACAAAATCATGAGGGGAATAGAATGCGAGGCAGCCGGGCGTCGTTGGTCTGTTGACGTGAATCAAACTCCCGCCTTGAACCCCTGAGGCAATTTTTTCCCGAAATTCTTTCCATTTGTCTTGGATTTCCATGCTTCCGCGCGTACCAGCTGCCAATTTATAACGCCTTTGTCCCGCACTCCAACAAATCATTCACTCAGCGCGTGAGCCAGCGCCAACAGACAAATATCGCACCCACGCACGAGAGAGAGAGAGGGAGAGAAGGCGTAAAAATAGGTTGTCTGTGTTCCCGGATTTGTGAGCGACATTTTCAGCTCCGGTCCGTTAATTACAAAGAATTAGGTTACTTGGCTTTGTAGAAACGTGGAAAATAGGTGCGGGGGGAGGCCATTTGGCCCTTCGAGCCAGCACCGCCATTCGATGTGATCATGGCCGATCATCCACAATCAGTACCCCGTGCCTGCCTTCTCCCCATACCCCTCGATTCCTTTAGCCCAAAGAGTTCAAAGGTAGGTGATAAATCAATATGTTAAACGACAAATACTAAGTGGCAGCTTGCTTTAAGTGCAGCGTAGGTTCACCAGGTTAATTCCCGGAATGGCGGGACTGTCGTACGTTGAAAGACTGGAGCGACTGGGCTTGTATACACCGGAATTTAGAAGGATGAGAGGGGATCTTATTGAAACATGTAAGATTATTAAGGGGTTGGACACGCTAGAGGCAGGAAACATGTTCCCGATGTTGGGGGAGTCCAGAACCAGGGGCCACAGTTTAAGAATAAGGGATGGGCCATTTAGAACTGAGATGAGGAAAAACTTTTTCAGTCAGTGAGTTGTAAATCTGTGGAATTCTCTGCCTCAGAAGGCAGTGGAGGCCAATTCTCTGAATGCATTCAAGAGAGAGCTAGATAGAGCTCTTAAGGATAGCGGAGTCAGGGGGTATGGGGAGAAGGCAGTGTCCGGGCCTACAGTGTCCGGGCCTACAGTGTCCGGGCCTACAGTGTCCGGGCTTACAGTGTCCGGGCCTACAGTGTCCGGGCCTACAGTGTCCGGGCCTACAGTGTCCGGGCTTACAGCGCCGTACGGGCCTAATACGGGGCAAGGGCGGTCCCGTACGTGACAGACCAATTTAGCCCAAAATACGGGATGTCCCGGCTAATACGGGACAGTTGGCAACCCTAGCTAGAACTGATAGGAGGCTCTCCGCAGCCTGGCAACACCCTCAAATAGTCCTGCTGTTTCCTGGGCCTGCTATTTACCTTGCACAAATTACCCACTGTCCTCGCACGGGACACGGGCTATTTCTGACCCTTCTGTGGGATCCCAGATTCCTGTTTTCTATCACGCAGGGCTGATGTACAAAGATCTCCGTTCAGCCCTGCCCTGTGCTTTCCCCCCCCACCCCCCCGTCGCTCCTCGACAGCCTGAAGGGGCTTCCTGTGCTCGGCGGGGGGATTTTTAACAAGACGCCCACGCAAACAGCTCCTTGGAAAACAGATAAACACACCGGTGTTGTTCGTTCGGCTGCCCGGGAGTTTCCAGGAGGTGCCTGGCTTGTACCCAGCACAGCACGCCACAAAAAAACCTAGAGGTTCAAAAGGGCAGCAAGGGGGGGGACCTGGGGGCCGGCGGAGCGGGGAGGCCGACCGATGGAGATACGGAGAGCGCCCAAGTAGAGCGCAGGGGCGGTCACGGTGGCGCAGCGGTAGAGTTGCCGCCTTACAGCGAACGCAGCGCCGGGAACCCGGGTTCCATCCCGACTACCGGTGCTTGTCTGTACGGAGTTTGTACGGGCCCCGTATTAGGCCCAGACGGCGCTGTAGGCCCGGACCACTGTAGGCCCAGACGCTGTACGTTCTCCCCATGATCTGCGTGGGTTTTCTCCGAGATCTTCGGTTTCCTCCGCGCTCCAATAGACAATAGGTGCAGGTGGAGGCCATTCGGCCCTTCGAGCCAGCACCGCCATTCAACGTGATCATGGCTGATCATTCTCAATCAGTACCCCATTCCTGCCTTCTCCCCATACCCCCTGACTCCGCTATCCTTAAGAGCTCTATCTAGCTCTCTCTTGAATGCATTCAGAGAATTGGCCTCCACTGCCTTCTGAGGCAGAGAATTCCACAGATTCACAACTCTCTGAGTGAAAAAAGTTTTTCCTCATCTCTGTTCTAAATGGCCGACCCCTTATTCTTAAACTGTGTGGCCCCTGGTTCTGGACTCCCCCAACATTGGGAACATGTTTCCTGCCTCTAACGTGTCCAACCCCTTAATAATCTTATACGTTTCGATAAGATCCCCTCTCATCCTTCTAAATTCCAGTGTATACAAGCCTAGTTGCTCCAGTCTTTCAACATACGACAGTCTCGCCATTCCGGGAATTAACCTGGTGAACGTACGCTGCACGCCCTCAATAGCTCCAAAGACGTACAAGCTTTGCAAGTTAATCGGCTTGGTATAAATGTAAAACATTGTCCCTAGTGTGTGTAGGATAGTGTTAGTGTGCGGGGATCGCTGGTCGGCGCGGACCCGGTGGGCCGAAGGGGCCTGTTTCCGCGTTGTATCTCTAAACTAAACTAAACTAAACCCGCCTCCCGGCCCGGGCGGCCGCCATTGGTGGAGCGGGAGCACGCGGCCGATGGCTGGGTGAGGTCACGTCACCTCGTACCGTATTCGGGAGCTAGATAGTTGGCACCCCTAGTTCCAGCCGCGCATAAGGGGTCGGCCATTTAGAACGGAGATGAGGAAAAAACTTTTTCAGTCGGAGAGTTGTGAATCTGTGGAATTCTCTGCCTCAGAAGGCAGTGGAGGCCAATTCTCTGGATGCATTCAAGAGAGAGCTGGATAGAGCTCTTAAGGATAGCGGAGTCAGGGGGTATGGGGAGAAGGCAGGAACGGGGTACTGATTGAGAATGATCAGCCATGATCACATTGAATGGCGGTGCGTACAGGCTCGAAGGGCCTGCACCTATTGTCTATTGTCTAGATCCCACCACCGTCGATCCACTCACCTCCCTGCAACCCTCCACACATTTTTAATTTAGTTTGAGTTTAGTTTAGAGATACAGCGCGGAAACAGGCCCTTCGGCCCACCGGGTCCGCGCCGACCCAGCGGTCCGCCAAGTTCTACGTTATCTCAGTTTCAGACGACGGGCAACAGTGGGCAATTTGGGGAAGCCAATGAACCCTGCTCATCTTTGGAGCGTGGGAGGAAACCGGAACGCCCGGAGAAAACCCGCGGGGGTCACGGGGAAGACGAGACGCGAGCCCTCGTGAAGATAGCGTCCCAGGTCGGGATCGAACCCGGATCTCTTTTAATTTAATTATCAAAAAATGCATTCAGTTATTAAAAATAACATTTACGACACAATAAACCAAAACAGAAACCTCCGCCATAGTAAAAGACAAACAAATGTACTCAATGAACTACTACTATACAACCACTTGGTATTATAAGAAAATAACTGCAGATGCTGGTACAAATCGAAGGTATTTATTTCACAAAATGCTGGAGTAACTCAGCGGGTCAGGCAGCATCTCGGGAGAGAAGGAATGGGTGACGTTTCGGGTCGAGACTGAACCACGTTACAATCCTTTCCCAGGATGCTTTTCACCCCCGCTCCCCACGGCGCCCAGCGGTCCCGGAAATCCCTCAGGGCGCCCGTGGACAGCGCCTGGTCCCTCTCTAACGCCACCCGGGCGCGGACGGGCGTAACACCGGAAAAAAAGGGGGCTCGGTCAGAGCCCTCTGGCGCCATGACTCGTGGATAGCCGGCTTGGCCAGGCCCAGGAGCCAACCCCGACCGGGACATCTTCGGCCCCCAAACCCGGGGCCGAGAGGCAGCACCTCTGGCAAGTGGGCGCGAGAAGGCCCCGGAAAGAACAGGCCCCTGTCCGGTGTTTAATGGAGTTTGCACACCATCACCGTGAGTCACGGGTGCGAGCGATGGCTTATTTATTTATTCCCGGGGAATGCACGCCCTGTCCTGTCCTGAACAAGGGGCGAGAAGCTGACCAGGGTGAGCGAGGCCGGCGTGCACAAAGCCCATCCTGTGCCTTGGTCCGAGCTCCCGATAAATTCCTCAACGCGTGGGCGGATGTGGCCTGGGACTGGTGCCAACTGGAAATCCTGCCTGTCCCCCTGGATCGTACAGAAACATCTAGAATTATTAAGGGATCGGACGGGCGAGATGCAGGAAAAATGTTCCACCCCCCCCAGCACCGAAGTTGGAGGGGAGTCCAGAACCAGGGGGGT
>NC_135986.1:22280267-22297767 GCF_053455715.1 Rhinoraja longicauda | reverse complement strand
TCTATAAGATCATGTGACAGGAGCAGAATTAGGCCCATCAAGTCTACCCCGCCATTCTATCTCTCCCTCTCAACCCCATTCTCCTGCCTTCTCCCCTTAACCCCTGACACCCGCACTGATCAAGAATCTATCCATCTCTGCCTTCAAAATATCCACAGCCTTCTGTGGCAAAGAATTCCACAGATTCACCGCCCTCTGACTAAAGAAATTCCTCCTCATCTCCTTCCTAAAGGAACGTCCTTTAATTCTGAGGCCGTGCCCTCTAGTCCGAGACTCTCCCACTAGTGGAAACATCCTCTCCACATCAGGAACGGGCGGCATCTCCGGAGAGAAGGAATGGGCGACGTTTCGGGGTCGAGACCCTTCTTCGGGAAACGGGGCCCTTCGGCCCATCGAGGCCGTGCCGTCCAGCGATCGCCCCTTACACGAGTTCCTGATTACACACGATGGTGCTATATCTCCATCGTTGGGCGGCGCGGTGGCGTAACGTTAGCAGAGTTGCTGCCTCCCAGCGCCAGAGACCCAGGTTCAATCCCAACCATGGTCATACGTTCTAGGAGCAGAACCAGGCCATTGGGCCCATCAAGTCTACTCCGCCATTCAATCTTGGCTGATCTATCTCTCCCTCTCGATGCCTTCTCCCCAAAACCTCCGACTCTCGAGTGCAGTCCGCGCCGAGTTCAGTTTAGTTTCGAGACTAATAAGATCCCCTCTCATCCTTCTAAATTCCAGCGTATACAAGCCCAGTCGCTCCAGTCTTTCAACGTACGACAGTCCCGCCATTCCGGGGTTTAACCTGGCGAACCTACGCTGCACTCCCTCAATAGCAAGCAAGTTTGGAGACCTTAACTGCACACAGTACTCCAGGTGCGGTCTCACTAGGGCCCTGTACAACTGCAGAAGGACCTTTTTGCTCCTATACTCAACTCCTCTTGTTATGAAGGCCAACATGCCATTGGCTTTCTTCACTGCCTGCTGTACCTGCATGCTTCCTTTCAGTGACTGATGCACTAGGACACCCAGATCTCGTTGTACGTCCCCTGTTCCTAACTTGACACCATTCAGATAATACTCTGCCTTCCTATTCTTACCACCAAAGTGGATAACCTCACACTTATCCACATTAAACTGCATCTGCCATGCATCCGCCCACTCACACAACCTGTCCAAGTAACCCTGCAACCTCATAGCATCTTCCTCACAGTTCACCCAGCTTTGTATCATCTGCAAATTTGCTAATGGTACTTTTAATCCCGTGTTCGGGATCGAACCCGGGCCTCCTACGCTGTGAGGCAGCAACTCTACCGCTGCGCCACCGTGACGCCCATTTTTAACTTTGCTTACTTTAACCTCTCAGTGCAATAAGTCCTCCTTTATACTCCTCACCCCTCCTCCGTTAAATTGCTGCAGGCCGCGTGACCTGCTGAGTTCCACCAGCAGTTTGTTTTTTGGTCCCAGGTCTCGATTGCTTCTCCGTTTTATGCGTCTCTGCTATTCAACCTCCACCGCTCCCTGTTCCGTGTTGAAGAAGGGTCCAAATTTGAGGAAGGACTACTCTTGCTTGCTATTGAGGTCATGCAGCGTAGGTTCGCCAGGTTAAACCCCAGGATGGCGGGACTGTCGTACGTTGAAAGACTGGAGCGGCTCGGCTTGTGTACGCTGGTATTTAGAAGGATGAGAGGGGATCTTATTGAAACACGTAAGATTATTAAGGGATTGGACACGTTAGAGGCAGGAAACATGTTCCCGATGTGGGGGGAGTCCAGAACCAGGGGCCACAGTTTAAGAATAAGGGGTAGGCCATTTAGAACCTAAGATACTAGAGGAGCAAGATAGACCACTCGAACCGAGAAACCGTAGTGCGTCTGTGAATTGATAGATGAGATATATTCTGCATTTTAATGGTATCATCACACACACTGTTCCCCCAAAACACTGATTACACCGCGAGAGGCATTACGCTCCTTTGCGTACTACACTTCAGTACAGGCGGTTTCAATGGAGTGGTCCATCTTGCTCCTCTAGTATCTTTGTTTAGAACGGAGATGAGGAAAAACTTTTTCAGTCAGAGAGTTGTGAATCTGTGGAATTCTCTGCCTCAGAAGGCAGTGGAGGCCAATTCTCTGAATGCATTCAAGAGAGAGCTGGATAGAGCTCTTAAGGATAGCGGAGTCAGGGGGTATGGGGAGAAGGCAGGAACGGGGTACTGATTGTGGATGATCAGCCATGATCACAGTGGCAGTACCCCGTTCCTGCCTTCTCCCCATACCTCCTGACTCCGCTATCCTTAAGAGCTCTATCTAGCTCTCTCTTGAATGCATTCAGAGAATCGGCCTCCACTGCCTTCTGAGGCAGAGAATTCCACAGATTCACAACTCTCTGACTGAAAAAGTTTTTCCTCATCTCCGTTCTAAATGGCCTACCCCTTATTCTTAAACTGTGTGGCCCCTTGTTCTGGACTCCCCCAACATTGGGAACATGTTTCCTGCCTCTAACGTGTCCAACCCCATAATAATCTTATACGTTTCGATAAGATCCCCTCTCATCCTTCTAAATTCCAGTGTATACAAGCCTAGTCGCTCCAGTCTTTCAACGTATGACAGTCCCGCCATCCCGGGGTTTAACCTGGTGAACCTACGCTGCACGCCCTCAATTCTTAAACTGTGCGACCCCCCTGGTTCAGACAGAGCAGAGAAACAAGGAACTGCAGGTGCCGGTTTACACAAAAAGCACGCAAAGTGCTGGAGTAACTCAGCGGGTCAGGCAGCATCTCTGGAGGACATGGATAGGTGATGTTTCGGGGCGGCACGGTACGACACGATAGAAGTTTATTTATCCCAGATGGTAAATTGGTCTGCCAACAGTCATAAAAACACAAGAAGATTCGTGAACTACTTTAATGTGTTGATAAATCGTACACCTTCAATATAGAGCTCTTTAGGATAGCGGAGTCAGGGGGTATGGGGAGAAGGCAGGAATGGGGTACTGATTGAGAATGATCAGCCATGATCACATTGAATGGCGGTGCGTACAGGCTCGAAGGGCCGAATGGCCTCCTCCTGCACCTATTGTCTATTGTCTAATAGCTTTTGGGACTGCCACACTGACCCGCTGAGTCCAGCTCTGTGCTCAATGCTTCTTGATACTGCATCTCTCTCTGATTCTCTGACTCTTAACTTTCTTGGAATACTTCAAGCGCAGTGCAGTCCATGATGTGCAAAAGTGTGGTCACTTTTGCACCAGAGGAACTGTTGACACGGGACGCAGGTGAAACAGCAATGTGATACGGAAACATAGAAGCATCGAAAACAGGTGCAGGAGGAGGCCATTTTGCCCTTCGAGCCAGCGCCGCCATTCATCGTGATCGTGGCTGATCATCCACAATCAGTAACCCGTGCCTGCCTTCTCCCCATATCCCCTGATTCCGCTAGCCCCTAGAGCTCTATCTAACTCTCTTTTAAATCCATCCAGTGAATCGGCCTCCACTGCCCTCTGTGGCAGAGAATTCCACAAATTCACAAATTCTCTGGGTGAAAAAGTTTTTCCTCACCTCAGTTTTAAATGGCCTCCCCTTTATTCTTAGACTGTGTGTGTGGCCCCTGGTTCTGGACTCCCCCAACATTGGGAACATTTTTCCTGCATCTAGCTTGTCCAGTCCTTTTTATGATTTTATGCGTCTCTATAAGATCGCCCTCTCATCCTTCTAAACTCCGGTGAATACAAGCCCCGGTCTTTCCAATCTTCCCTTCTCGGGAGAGAAGGAATGGGTGACATTTCGGGCCGAGACCCTTCTTCGGACTGATCTGACTGATCTTGTCTGAGTGTATCTTATCTCTTTTACATTCATCCAGCGAATCGGCCTCCACTGCCCTCTGTGGCAGGGAATTAATTCCACAAATTAATTCACAACTCTCTGGGTGAAAAAGGTTTCTGCTCACCTCAGTTTTAAATGGCCTCCCCTTTATTCTTCGACTGTGTGTGTGGCCCCTGGGTTCTGGACTCCCCCAACACTGGGAACGTTTGTCCTGCGATGCACGCTTTTAGTTTTAGGCGGATATCTTAAAGATACATGTGTTGGATTGGTATGTTTAGCGGTGGTTAATTGTGGACGCGCAACGCACAGAGGAAGACTTGATCGTGCTGGTTAAAACCGGGCTTGAGGTTAAATCAAAATCCCAGCTCTCAACCACATCTCTTCAATTTAATGGCTCACCAAGAAGGGCCAATCTGATCTTTCTGTCCTGGGCCTTCTCCACTGTCAGAGTGAGGCCCAGCAAGGGTTACTTGAACAGCCAGACTCATCATGCAAATGCATGGCAGATGCAGTATAATGTGGATAAATGTGAGGTTATCCACTTTGGTGGCATGAACAGGAAAGCAGACTATTATCTGAATGGTGGCCGATTAGGAGAAAGGGAGATGCAACGAGACCTGGGTGTCGTGGTACACCAGTCATTGAAAGTAGACAGGCAGTGAAGAAAGCGAATGGTATGTTGGCATTCATAGCGTGGGGATTTGAGTATAGGAGCAGGGAGGTTCTGCTGGAGTTGTACAGGGCATTGGTGAGACCGCACCTGGAGTATTGCGTACAGTTTTGGTCTCCTAATCTGAGGAAAGACATTCTTGCCATAGAGGGAGTACAGAGAAGGTTCCCCAGATTGATTCCTGGGATGGCAGGACTTTCATATGAAGAAAGACTGGATAGACTCGGCTTGTACTCGCTGGAATTTAGAAGACTGAGGGGGGATCTTATAGAAACATATAAAATTCTTAAGGGGTTGGACAGGCTAGATGCGGGAAGATTGTTCCCGATGTTGGGGAAGTCCAGAACAAGGGGTCACAGTTTAAGGATAAGGGGGAAGTCTTTTAGGACCGAGATGAGAACGTTTTTTTTCACACAGAGAGTGGTGAATCTGTGGAATTCTCTGCCACAGAAGGTAGTTGAGGCCAGTTCATTGGCTATATTTAAGAGGGAGTTAGATGTGGCCCTTGTGGCTAAAGGGATCAGGGGGTATGGAGAGAAGGCAGGATGATCAGCCATGATCATATTGAATGGTGGTGCGTACAGTCTCGAAGGGCCGAATGGCCTCCTCCTGCACCTATTTTCTATGTTTCTATGTAGCACCATCGTGTGTAATCTGGAACTC
Organism: Rhinoraja longicauda; assembly: GCF_053455715.1. Classification (NCBI taxonomy): domain Eukaryota; kingdom Metazoa; phylum Chordata; class Chondrichthyes; order Rajiformes; family Arhynchobatidae; genus Rhinoraja; species Rhinoraja longicauda. Next base: position 22,292,620 of record NC_135986.1, on the reverse strand, counting down.
GTGTACGGGCGATCGCTGGATGGTACGGCCTCGGTGGTCCTGAAGAAGGGTCTCGACCCGAAACGTCGCCCGTTCCTTCTCTCCAGAGATGCTGCCCGGCCCGCTGAGTTACTCCGGCTTTTTGTGCCCTTTCTCCCCCTCTAGACATGGACGAGTGCGAGAACAATCCTTGCGGAACCAGGAGGGGGAAGTGTGTGTGTGTGGGTGTGGGATAGTGTTAGTGAGACCACACCTGGAGTATTGTGTACAGTTTTGGTCTCCTAACCTGAGGAAAGACGTTCTTGCCATAGAGGGAGTACAGAGAAGGTTCGCCAGATTGATTCCTGGGATGGCAGGACTTACATATGAGGAAAGACTAGATAGACTGGGCTTGTACTTGCTGGAATTTAGAAGACTGAGGGGGGATCTTATAGAAACATATAAAATTCTTAAGGGGTTGGACAGGCTAGATGCGGGAAGATTGTTCCCGATGTTGGGGGAGTCCAGAACAAGGGGTCACAGTTTAAGGATAAGGGGGAAGTCTTTTAGGACCGAGATGAGAAAGTTTTTTTTCACACAGAGAGTGGTGAGTCTGTGGAATTCTCTGCCACAGAAGGTAGTTGAGGCCAGTTCATTGGCTATATGTAAGAGGGAGTTAGATGTGGCCCTTGTGGCTAAAGGGATCAGGGGGTATGGAGAGAAGGCAGGTACAGGATACTGAGTTGGATGATCAGCCATGATCATATTGAATGGCGGTGCAGGCTCGAAGGGCCGAATGGCCTACTCCTGCACCTATTTTCTATGTTTCTATGTTTCTATGAAAGCAACAGGTGTCCTGGATTATCTGAGACGCAACTTTTAGCATTGTTCAACCTCTATCAAGGAGAGGCTATACTTTGCCTTTGTTAGACCGCATTTGGACTACGCTGTTGCAAAGCACGAGATCCATACACAAATAAAAACATTTCTTCCATCGAACGTGTCCAGAGACAGGGGGCTCGTTTTGTTTACAAATACGGTCACGGTGGCGCGGCGGTAGAGTTGCCGCCTTACAGCGAATGCAGCGCCGGAGACCCGGGTTCCATCCCGACTACGGACGCCGTCTGTACGGAGTTTGTACGTTCTCCCCGTGACCTGCGCGGGTTTTCTCCGAGATCTTCGGTTTCCTCCCGCGCTCCAAAGACGTGCGGGGTTTGTAGGTTAATTGGCTGGGCAAATGTAAAAATTGTCCCCAGTGGGTGTAGGATGGTGTTAGTGTGCGGGGATCGCTGGGCGGCGCGGACCCGGTGGGCCGAAGGGCCTGTTTCTGCCCTGTATCTCTAAATCTATGAGAGAGAAGCGAATGTTACCGAACTTCTAAATTCTTTGGGGTGGAACACTCTCCAAGACAGACGTAAATGGTCAGCTTGACATAGATGACCAAATCTACACCAAACCCAAACTTTTCAGGAGCAGATGAGGGCATTCGATTCAATTTGAGATACCAGCTACCAAGACAGATGTGTACAGCAATTAATTCTCCCCTCGCACAGTTAAAGCATGGAATAGTCTTCACCCTACTACAGTGTAGGCCCGGACAGTGTAGGCCTGGACACTGTAGGCCCGGGGGCTGCTGTAGGCCCGGATAGTGTAGGTTGTGCTTTTAAGACCTTTGGATTATAATAACAATAGAAAATAGGTGCAGGAGTCGGCCATTCGGCCCTTCGAGGCAGCACCGCCATTCACTGTGATCATGGTTGATCATCCACAATCAATAGGAAAAAAAACCCTGCAAATGCTGGTTTAAATCGAAGGTAGACACAAAATGCTGGAGTAACTCAGCGGGTCAGGCAACATCTCAGGGGAGAAGGAATGGGTGACGTTTCGGGTCGAGACCCTTCTTCAGTCTGACCCGAAAACGTCACCCATTCCTTCTCCCCTGAGATGCCGCCTGACCCGCTGAGTTACTCCACCATTTTATGTCTCTCCACAATCAGTTCCTGCCTTCTCTCCCCGCACCCCCTGACTCCGCCAGCTTTAAGAGCTCTGTCTAACCCTCTCTCGAAAGCATCCAGAGAATTGGCCTCAGCTGCCTTCCGAGGCAGAGAATTGATTCCACAGGTTCGCAAACTCCCTTTTGTGAAAGAGTTCTTCCTCAACTCTGTTCCAGGGAGTGGTGATGCGTTGATCGGAGAGAGAACGCCTCAAGGATTGTTTTTTGTCCGTAAACTAAATGACCCTTGCCTGCGCTACGTACAAGAAGGGTCCTTCATGTTCTCCTTGTGAGCCGTGTGGGTTTCCCCAGGGCTCTCTGGTTTCTGCCCACGTCCGCAAAAATTCGTGAAGCGATGCTTTAACTGGCCGGCCGTAAATTTCCCTGAATATGTAGGTGAGCGGTCGGATCTGGGGAGGAGTTGTTTGAGAACGTGGGAAAACAAACATGGGTTTAGGGAGGGGGTGGGGGGGGGGAGAATCGGTGAAAAACGAACAGCCCATGCTTGTCAGAAGGCTTGTTTCTCTGCAGCATCAATAGACAATAGACAATAGGTGCAGGAGGAGGCCATTCGGCCCTTCGAGCCTGTACGCACCGCCATTCAATGTGATCATGGCTGATCATTCTCAATCAGTACCCCGTTCCTGCCTTCTCCCCATACCCCCTGACGCCGCTATCCTTAAGAGCTCTATCCAGCTCTCTCTTGAATGCATTCAGAGAATTGGCCTCCACTGCCTTCTGAGGCAGAGAATTCCACAGATTCACAACTCTCTGACTGAAAAAAGTTTTTCCTCATCTCCGTTCTAAATGGCCGACCCCTTATTCTTAAACTGTGTGTGGCCCCTGGTTCTGGACTCCCCCAACATTGGGAACATGTTTCCTGCCTCTAATGTGTCCAACCCCTTAATAATCTTATACGTTTCGATAAGATCTCCTCTCATCCTTCTAAATTCCAGTGTATACAAGCCCAGTCGCTCCAGTCTTTCAACATATGACAGTCCCACCATTCCGGGAATTAACCTAGTATTAACCTAGAGTCATCGTTTCATGACTCTACGACAAGTGGAATCGGAATGATCGGTTTATTATCGTGACGCGTAGCCTAGAAACAGCCAACAGCTTTGGTAAAACCAGGTAAAACATCCATGCATGAACAGGGCGCAGCGGTAGAGTTGCTGCCTCACAGCGCCAGAGACACGGGTCCCCGGATTCGATCCCGACCGCGGGCGCCGTCTGTACGGAGTCTGCACGCTCTCCCCGTGACCCGCGTGGGTTTTCTCCGGGTGCTCCGGTTCCCTCCCACGCTCCAACGACGTGCAAGTTTGTGGGTTAATTGGCTTGGTATAAAAAAATGTAAATTGTCCCCTAGTGTGACAATAGACAACAGGTGCAGGAGGAGGCCATTCGGCCCTTCGAGCCAGCACCGCCATTCAATGTGATCATGGCTGATCATTCTCAATCAGTACCCCGTTCCTGCCTTCTCCCCATACCCCATGACTCCGCTATCCTTAAGAGCTCTATCTAGCTCTCTCTTGAAAGCATCCAGAGAATTGGCCTCCACTGCCCTCTGAGGCAGAGAATTCCACAGATTCACAACTCTCTGACTGAAAAAGTTTTTCCTCATCTCCGTTCTAAATGGCCTACCCCTTATTCTTAAACTGTGTGTGGCCCCTGGTTCTGGACTCCCCCAACATTGGGAACATGTTTCCTGCCTCTAACGTGTCCAACCCCTTAATAATCTTATATGTTTCGATAAGATCCCCTCTCATCCTTCTAAATTCCAGTGTATACAAGCCTAGTCGCTCCATTCTTTCAACATACGACAGTCCCGCCATTCCGGGAATTAACCTAGTAAACCTACGCTGCACGCCCTCAATAGCAAGAATATCCTTCCTCAAATTTGGAGACCAAAACTGCACACAGTACTCCAGGTGCGGTCTCACTAGGGCCCTGTACAACTGCAGAAGGACCTCTTTGCTCCTATACTCAACTCCTCTTGTTATGACGGCCAACATTCCATTGGCTTTCTTCGCTGCCTGCTGTACCTGCATGCTTACCCGCGCAACAAAAGCTTTTTGCTCTACCTCCTGTCACGTGACAGTAAACTAAACTGAACTAAACTCAAGGGAAGAGGCTTAGGTTGAGGAGTGGCTAAGAAACCCAGCGTGGGATTGGCGTGATTAGGTGGGAGGGAAGCACTTGGTTTTAAACAGTCTCCTTTAAGGAGCTCAGAATGAACAAAAGGACAAAGACAAATTGCTGGATAACTCAGCGGGTCAGGCACCATCTCTGGAGTGAAGGAATGGGTGACGATTTGGGTCGAGACTAGGGTTGCCAACTGTCCCGTGTTAACCGGGACATCCCGTATTTTGGGCAAAATTGGTTTGTCCAGTATGGGACCGCCCTTGTCCCGTATTAGGCCCGGGGGATGCTGTAGGCCCGGACGCTGTAGCCCCGACACTGTAGGCCCGGACACTGTAGGCCAGGACGCTGTACGCCCGGACGCTGTAGGCCCGGACACTGTAGGCCCGGATGCTGTAGGCCCCGACACTGTAGGCCCCCGATGCTGTAGGCCCCAACACTGTAGGCCCAGACACTGTAGGCCCCGATGCTGTAGATATCGACACTTTAGGTCCCGACACTCTAGGTTTCTGACATTTTAGCTCCAGACAGTGTAGGCCTGTGTAGCTCCAGACAGTGTAGGCCTGTGTAGCTCCAGACAGTGTAGGCCTGTGTAGCTCCAGACAGTGTAGTCCAGACCCTTCTTCGGTGCCTCCTTGTCAACTTCCCCTCAGCTAATGGGGGAAGGCAGGGGAATGGGGTTAGGAGGGAGAGATAGATCAGCCATGATTGAATGGCGGAGTGGACTTGATGGGCCGAATGGCCTAATTCTACTCCTCTATCACTTCTGATTTTCCCTGAAGCTTCGTCCCCTTTGATCTCTCCTTTTCACATCTTTTCACAACTGTGGCCCCTTGTTCTGGACTCCCCCCAACATTGGGAACATGTTTCCTGCCTCTAACGTGTCCAACCCCTTAATAATCTTATACGTTTCGATAAGATCCCCTCTCATCCTTCTAAATTCCAGTGTATACAAGCCCATTCGCTCCCCTTTGATCTCTCCTTTTCACATCTTGCCCCTCCATACCTCTAGACTCCCTCTCCCCCGACTCTCAGTCTCGACCCACTCCTTCTCTCCAGAGACGCTGACCGTCCCCGCCGAGTTACTCCAGCGCTTATTGTGCCTAATTTCTTGGTCAGTGCGGGTGTCAGGGATTACGGGGAGAAGGCGGGAGAATGGGGGTTAGGAGGGTGAGATAGATCAGCCGTGATGGAATGGCGGAGTAGACTCGACGGGCCGAATGGCCTAATTCTGCTCCCGTCACTTATCAACTTATCTTCGGTGCAAACCAGGTTTAAGAATAAGGGGTCGGCCATTTAGAACTGAGATGAGGAGCGACTGGGCTTGTATACACTGGAATTTAGAAGGATGAGAGGGGATCTTATCGAAACGTATAAGATTATTAAGGGGTTGGACACGTTAGAGGCAGGAAACATGTTCCCAATGTTGGGGGAGTCCAGAACCAGGGGCCACACAGTTTAAGAATAAGGGGTCGGCCATTTCGAACGGAGATGAGGAAAACCTTTTTCAGTCAGAGAGTTGTGAATCTGTGGTATTCTCTGCCTCAGAAGGCAGTGGAGGCCAATTCTCTGAATGCATTCAAGAGAGAGCTAGATAGAGCTCTTAAGGATAGCGGAGTCAGGGGGAGAAGGCAGGAACGGGGTACTGATTGAGAATGATCAGCCATGATCACATTGAATGGCGGTGCTGGCTCGAAGGGCCGAATGGCCTCCTCCTGCACCTATTGTCTATTGTCTATTGTCCAAAACTCTTTCCTGAACAGGTATCAGATAAACCTCTCCCTCCCCCCCTCCCCTCTCTTTCCCTTTAAGCCGAACAATCCTTCCTTGGCCCCGTGCCCACTGACCCAATCCTGGCCCCCCTGTGCAAAGGCCTCTGGTTTCCTCCCACACTCCGAAGCCGTGCAGGTTTCTACGTTGACTGGCTGGGCGGTAAGCGCAAATTGTCCCTGGTTGGTGTCATGGGCAAGCGTTGGTGTGCGGGGATCGCTGGTCGGCGCGGCGGCCGAAGGGGCCTGTTTTCGCGCTGTGCGTCTCCCGAAGGAACTAAAGAAACGGAGACTAAAGTTCTCGGCCTGGCTTCCCTGCATTCTTCCAGATGAGCCGAGGTGGGCGGTCTGCAAGTGTGGGCATGTTGGCAAGGTCACGTTGCCACCTTCAATGGGCACTTTCAACCTCAACTATGCGAGTTATTTCGTGGTCTACTACTCACGCCAAAATAAAATCTCCCGTGCCACAGGCCGTTCAGCCCATCGGGCCTGTGCTGCAGGCAAATGTGAGGCAGGGTCTCGACCCGTAAACGTCGCCCGTTCCTTCTCTCCAGAGATGCTGCCCGTCCCGCTGAGTTACTCCGGCATTCTGAGTCCACCTTCGATGTAAATCAGCATCCGCAGTTTAGTTTCAGAGATACAGCGCGGAAACGGGGCCCTTCGGCCCATCGGGTCCGCGCCGCCCAGCGATCCCCGCACACTAACACCATCCTACACCCACTAGGGACAATTTTTACATTTATACCCAGCCAATTAACCTACAAACCTGCACGTCTTTGGAGTGTGGGAGGAAACCGAAGATCTCGGAGAAAACCCACGCAGGTCACGGGGAGAACGTACAAACTCCGTACAGACGGCGCCCGTAGTCAGGATCGAACCTGAGTCTCCGGCGCTGCATTCGCTGTAAGGCGGCAACTCTACCGCTGCGCCACCGTGACCGCCCTTCCCACACGTTTCAGTCCACGTGCTGGTGCTGACTCGAAGGGCCGAATGGCCTACTTCCTGCACCTATTTTCTCTCTGTTGACTCAGAGGGGCCTTTAACCTCTAAAGTTCAGAAAAGTGTAAACTGAGCAGATTGAAGCAACAGGAGGATTGCAGCAAAATGGAGGCGCAGCGGGTAGAACCGCTGCCTCACAGCGCCAGAGACCCGGGTTCGATCCCGACTACGGGCGCTTGTCTGTACGGAGTTTGTACGTTCTCCCCGTGACCTGCGTGGGTTTTCTCCGGGTGCTCCGGTTTCCTCCCACACTCCAAAGACATGCAGGTTTGAAGGTTAATTGGTAAAAATTGTAAATTGTCCCCTGTGTGTGGGTGTAGGATAGTGTTAGTGTGCGGGGATTGCTGGTCGGTGCTGACTCGGTGGGCCGAAGGGCCTGTTTCCGCGCTGTTTCTCTAAACTAAATTAAACACAGAGGCAAAGAATGGCGTGAGAAGAAAATGATTGAGCTGGCTGTTGATTGATGAATTGTTCTGGGCGTACAGTGTCCGGGCCTACAGTGTCGGGGCCTACAGTGTCCGGGCCTACAGTGTCCGGGCCTACAGTGTCCGGGTCTACAGTGTCCGGGTCTACACTGTCCGGGCCTACAGTGTCCGGGCCTACAGTGTCCGGGTCTACACTGTCCGGGCCTACAGTGTCGGGGCCTACAGTGTCCGGGCCTACAGTGTCCGGGTCTACACTGTCCGGACCTACAGTGTCGTGGCCTACAGTGTCCGGGCCTACAGTGTCCGGGCGTACAGTGTCGGGGCCGACAGTGTCCGGGTCTACACTGTCCGGGCCTACAGTGTCGGGGCCTACAGTGTCGGGGCCTACACTGTCCGGGCCTACAGTGTCGGGGCCTACAGTGTCAGGGCCTACAGTGTCGGGGCCTACAGTGTCCGGGCAAACCTGCGCATCTTTGGAGTGTGGGAGGAAACCGGAGCACCCGAAGAAAACCCACGCAGTCGCAAGGGAGAACGTGCAAACTCCGTGCAGACAGGCACCCCAAGGTCAGGATCGAACCCGGATCTTTGGAGCGCAGGGATGGCCGGTCGGCACGGGCCCGGTGGGCCGAAGGGCCTGTTTCCGCGCTGATTCTCTCAAGGAAACTAAAACTAAACTAGGCAGTGCGGGGCACCATGTGTTCTGACTAACAAGGACTTTTCAATTTTGAGTACAAAAGAACTAATTGTAAAACTGCGGGGGCTCTTGGTTTTCGAGTAAACTCACTGAATAACTAAATGGCGCAGATTGATTTCATTCAGAAAACTCGCATCGCCATTGAGTTCTGATTTTTTTAATCTCCTCTTGAAATTAATACATAAACTGCTGCAACCGAGCAGGAAAATATTTTGATAAAATTGTGCATAAAATTCTTGAGAGGAGTAGGGATGATCAGCCATGATCACATTGAATGGCGGTGCGTACAGGCTCGAAGGGCCGAATGGCCTCCTCCTGCACCTATTGTCTATTGTCTATAAAATAGACAGTAGACAATCGACAATTGGTGCAGGAGGAGGCCATTCGGCCCTTCAAGCTAGCACCACCATTCAATGTGATCATGGCTGACCATCCACAATCACTACCCCGTTCCTGCCTTCTCCCCATACCCCCTGACTCCGCTATCCTTAAGAGCTCTATCTAGCTCTCTCTTGAATGCATCCAGAGAATTGGCCTCCACTGCCTTCTGAGGCAGAGAATTCCACAGATTCACAATTCTCAGACTGAAAAGGTTTTTCCTCATCTCCGTTCTAAATGGCCTACCCCTTATTCTTAAACTGTGTGTAGGCCCCTGGTTCTGGACTCCCCCAACATTGGGAACATGTTTCCTGCCTCTAGCGTGTCCAATCCCTTAATAATCTTATACGTTTCGATAAGATCCCCTCTCATCTTTCTAAATTCCAGCGTATACAAGCCCAGTCGCTCCAGTCTTTCAACGTACGACAGTCCCGCCATTCCGGGAATTAACCTAGTAAACCTACGCTGCACGCCCTCAATAGTCCCTCAGAGTCCCCCTGAATCTGTGAATTAATGGCGTTTACGGAGTTTAGAAGGATGAGAAGGGGATCTTATAGAGACGTGTAGGCAGTGTAGGCCGATTTTCTGGATGCCTTCAAGAGAGAGTTAGATAGAGCTCTTAAAGATAGCGGTATTTATTCACAAAATGCTGGAGTAACTCAGCAGGTCAGGCAGCATCTCGGGAGAGAAGGAATGGGTGACGTTTCGGGTCGAGACCCTTCTTCAGACTGATGTCGGGGGGGCAGGACAAAGGAGTCAGGGGGTAAGGGGAGAGGGCAGGAACAGGGTACTGATTGTGGATGATCAGCCATGATCACGTTGAATGGCGGTGCTGGCTCGAAGGGCCGAATGGCCTCCTCCTGCACCTATTGTCTATTGACTCGGGAGTTAATCGACATCACGGCCAGTTCCACGTCCAATTAGTGGCTGTTTCCTGTGTTCCGGGCTACTTCTAACCCCCCACCCCCAGCACAAGCCTGCCCCCAATTAAATGAGTTGTTATCCTGTAGAAATCCTGTAGAAAATCCGGGCCTTGCTCCAAATCCCGGAGTTTTGAGGTGAACGGAGTTGGCAGAGGAGCCTTGGCCGGATCGCAGCGTTGAAGTAGGCTTTTCGGCCTATCAAAACCGTGCTGCCAATGCGGGCAGCGGTAGAGTTGCCGCCTTACAGCGAATGCAGTGCCGGAGACCCGGGTTCAATCCCAACTACGGGCGCCGTCTGTACGGAGTTTGTACGTTCTCCCCGTGACCTGCGATGGTTTTCTCCGAGATCTTCGGTTTCCTCCCACGCTCCAAAGACGCACGGGTTTGTGGGTTTGTTGGCTTGGCGTAAGTGTAAAATTGTCCCTGCTGGGTGTAGGATAGTGTTAGTGTGCGGGGATCGCTGGTCGGCGCGGACTCGGTGGGCCGAAGGGCCTGTTTCCGCGCCGTATCTCCAAACTAAAAGTCAAATAAAGGAAGGTAGTCAGATTTTGTTTAGTTCGACCCTGACCACCGCTGATTTAGATTTAGATTTAGAGATACAGCGCGGAAACAGGCCCTTCGTCCCACCGGGTCCGTGCCGCCCAGCGGTCCCCGCACATTAACACTATCCTACACCCCACTAGGGACAATTTTTACATTTACCCAGTCAATTAACCTACAAACCTGCACGTCTTTGGAGTGTGGGAGGAAACCGAAGATCTCGGAGAAAACCCACGCAGGTCACGGGGAGAACGTACAAACTCCGTACAGACGGCGCCCGCGGTCGGGATCGAACCTGAGTCTCCGGCGCTGCATTCGCTGTAAGGCGGCAACTCTACCGCTGCGCCACCGTGCCGCCTAAGGAGTCTCTGGTGTCTCTACGGAGTTTGTACGTTCCCCCTCCGGGTTTTTCTCCGGGTGCTCCGGTTTCCCCCCCACACTCCAAAGACGCGCAGGTTTGTAGGTTAATTGGCTTCGGTAAAATTGTCCCTGGTTTTGGTTAGTTCAGTTTATTGTCACGTGTAACGAGGTACAGTGAAAAGCTTTTGCCGCATGCCATCCAGTCAGCGGAAAGACAATTGAGGGCGTGCAGCGTAGGTTCACCAGGTTAATTCCCGGAATGGCGGGACTGTCGTATGTTGAAAGACTGGAGTGACAAGGCTTGTATACACTGGAATTTAGAAGGATGAGAGGGGATCTTATCGAAACGTATAAGATTATTAAGGGGTTGGACACGTTAGAGGCAGGAAACATGTTCCCAATGTTGGGGGGAGTCCAGAACCAGGGGCCACACAGTTGAAGAATAAGTGGTCGGCCATTTAGAACGGAGACGAGGAAAAACTTTTTCAGTCAGAGAGTTGTGAATCTGTGGAATTCTCTGCCTCAGAGGGCAGTGGAGGCCAATTATCTGAATGCATTCAAGAGAGAGCTAGATAAGGATAGCGGAGTCAGGGGGTATGGGGAGAGGGCAGGAACGGGGTACTGATTGAGAGTGATCAGCCATGATCACATTGAATGGCGGTGCGTACAGGCTCGAAGGGCCGAATGGCCTCCTCCTGCACCTATTGTCTATTGTCCTGACTATGGGTGTTGTCTCCACGTGGCTGTTCAGTCCAAGGTTCATTGTGTAACCCCTGTCCTCTGTACAGTCACTGTTTATTCAGGGTCGGGGCCACTGCGTGACTTGTACAGAGTCTCTGTTTATTCAGGATAAGGGTCTGTGTGTCACAGTGCAACCAAAATGAGATTTTCTAAAAGGGCGCAGGCAGAGGGTCGAGTTGCTGCCAGAGACCCGGGCGCGATCACGACCACAAAGTTTGTACCTTCTCCCCGTGACCTGCGTGGGTTTTTTTCCCCCGGTTTCCTCCCGCACTCCAAGGACGTACAAGTTTGTAGATCAAAGGTAGACACAGAACGCTGGAGTAACAACAGACAATAGACAACAGGTGCAGGAGGAGGCCATTCGGCCCTTCGAGCCTGTACGCACCGCCATTCAATGTGATCATGGCTGATCATTCTCAATCAGTACCCCGTTCCTGCCTTCTCCCCATACCCCCTGACTCCGCTATCCTTAAGAGCTCTATCCAGCTCTCTCTTGAATGCATTCAGAGAAATGGCCTCCACTGCCTTCTGAGGCAGAGAATTCCACAGATTCACAACTCTCCGACTGAAAAGGTTTTTCCTCATCTCCGTTCTAAATGGCCGACCCCTTATTCTTAAACTGTGTGGCCCCTGGTTCTGGACTCCCCCAACATTGGGAACATGTTTCCTGCCTCTAACGTGTCCAACCCCTTAATAATCTTATACGTTTCGATAAGATCTCCTCTCATCCTTCTAAATTCCAGTGTATACAAGCCCAGTCGCTCCAGTCTTTCAACAAATGACAGTCCCGCCATTCCGGGAATTAACCTAGTAAACCTACGCTGTACGCCCTCAATAGCAGGAATATCCTTCCTCAAATTTGGAGACCAAAACTGCACACAGTACTCCAGGTGCGGTCTCACTAGGGCCCTGTACAACTGCAGAAGGACCTCTTTGCTCAGCGGGTCAGGCAGCATCTCAGGAGATTCTCCTTGATTCCACTAGCCCCTAGAGCTCTATCTAACTCTCTCTTAAATCCATCCAGTGAATCGGCCTCCACTGCCTTCTGTGGCAGAGAATTAATTCCACAAATCCACATGCCACAGAGTCGCTGTTTATTCCGTGTGAAGGTTATTCTAAGTCGAACCACTCAGTTTAATCGGATATCAACACAAAAAGCTTGGAGTAACTCAGCGGGACAGGTGGCATCTCTGAGAGAAGGAATGGGTCAAGATTTGTGGAATTCTCTGCCACAGAGGGCAGTGGAGGCAATTCACTGGATGGATTTAAGAGAGAGTTAGATAGAGCTCGAGGGGCTAGTGGAATCAAGGGATATGGGGAGAAGGCAGCACGGGTTACTGGTTGTGGACGATCAGCCGTGATCACGATGAATGGCGGTGCTGGCTGGAAGGGCCGAATGGCCTCCTCCTGCACCTATTGTCTATGTTTCTG
>NC_135986.1:22260227-22277267 GCF_053455715.1 Rhinoraja longicauda | reverse complement strand
CTCAACCAAAGGAAACTAAACTGATTCCGTTCTCTCCTCTTCTTGCACCCAGCACAAGCGGGTCGACCACTCCAACACCAGGCTGGCCACTCAGCTGGACAGGAACCCAGGTAACGTGAGCTTGCGTCCGCGGTGGCCGGGAGCGAGCAGCAGGGTGGACAGAGCACGTCCACCGGGCTTTGGTCCTCTGAGGTGTTTGCGTGGCATGTGTCCTCCCTCCTCTCTCCGGCCTTGAACAAGGGGTTGCCAACTATCTCACTCCCAAATACGGGACAAGGTGACGTCACCGCCCAGCGCCCCCACGTGACCTCACGCGGCCACGTGCCCCCGCTCCACCAATGGCGGATTGCCCGGGGCGGAAGGCGGGTTGCTATGCAACCTCCATTAGGCGGCGCCCGGGCCTGCGGGACATAGGCTGTCCTGAGCTAAAATGACGGAAACCTACATTGTCGGGGCCTACACTGTCTGCGCCTACAGTGTCCGGGCCTACAGTGTTCGGGGCCTACAGTGTCCAGGCCTACAGTGTCCGGCCTACAGTGTTCGGGGCCTACAGTGTCCAGGCCTACAGTGTCCGGGCCTACAGTGTCGGGGCCTACAGTGTCCGGGCCTACAGTGTCGGGGCCTACAGTGTCCGGGCCTACAGTGTCGGGGCCTACAGTGTCCGGGCCTACAGTGTCCGGGGCTACAGTGTCGGTGCCTACAGTGTCCGGGCCTACAGTGTCGGGGCCTACAGTGTCCGGGCCCCACAGTGTCGGGGCCTACAGTGTCCGGGCCTACAGTGTCCGGGGCCTACAGTGTCCGGGGCTACAGTGTCGGGGCCTACAGTGTCCGGACCTACAGTGTCGGGGCCTACAGTGTCCGGGGCCTACAGTGTCGGGGCCTACAGTGTCCGTGCCTACAGTGTCCGGGCCTACAGTGTCCGGGGCCTACAGTGTCCGTGCCTACAGTGTCCGGGCCTACAGTGTCGGTGCCTACAGTGTCCGGGGGCTACAGTGTCGGTGCCTACAGTGTCGGGGCCTACAGTGTCCGGGGCCTACAGTGTCCGGGCCTACAGTGTCCGGGCCTACAGTGTCGGGGCCTACACTGTCCGGGGCTACAGTGTCGGGGCCTACAGTGTCCGGGCCTACAGTGTCGGGGCCTACAGTGTCCGGGGCCTACAGTGTCCGGGCCTACAGTGTCCGGGCCTACAGTGTCCGGGCCTACAGTGTCGGGGCCTACACTGTCCGGGGCTACAGCCCTCCCCCTTGAGTCCTGGCAACATCCTTGTAAATGGGTGGCGCAGCGGTAGATTTGCTGCCTCACAGCGCCAGAGACCCGGGTTTCGTCCTGACTGCAGTTGCTTGTCTGCACGGAGTTTGTACGTTCTCCCCGTCACATGCGTGGGTTTTCTGCGGGCGCTCCGGTTTCTCCACCACACTCCAAGACGCGCAGGTATGTAAGCTAATCAGCTTGGTAAATGTAAAAATTGTCCCTCGAGGGTGTAGGACATGTTAATGCACGGGGGGTCGCTGGTCAGCGTGGACCCGGTGGGCCGAGAGGGCCTGTTGGAACGGAGACGAGGAAAAACCTTTTTCAGTCAGAGAGTCGTGAATCTGTGGAATTGTCTGCCTCGGAAGGCAGTGGAGGCCGATTCACTGGATGCATTCAAGAGAGAGCTAGATAGAGCTCTTAAGGATAGCGGGGTATGGGGAGAAGGCAGGAACGGGGGTACTGATTGTGGATGATCAGCCATGATCACGGTGAATGGCGGTGTTGGCTCGAAGGACCGAATGGCCTCCTCCTTCTACACCTGCACCAATGGCCTCCTCCTTCTACACCGGCACCAATGGCCTCCTTCTACACCTTACACCAATGGCCTCCTCCTTCTACACCGACACCAATGGCCCTCCTCCTTCTACACCGACACCAATGGCCTCCTCCTTCTACACCGACACCAATGGCCTCCTCCTTCTACACCTACACCAATGGCCTTCTACACCGACACCAATGGCCTCCCCCTTCTACACCGACACCAATGGCCTCCTCCTTCTACACCGACACCAATGGCCTCCTCCTTCTACACTACACCAATGGCCTACACCTGTTGTCTATTGTCTGTTTCGGCGCAGTATCGCTAAGCTAAACTAGCGTGGCATTGCAGGTGCGGACGACAACAACCTGAACTCCATCTTCTACGAGCACCTGACGCGCTCCCTGCAGCACAGCTTGTGCGGCGACCTCCTGCTGGGACGCTGGGGCAACTACGCCATGGGCGACTGCTTCATCCTGGCCTCCCGACTACCTCAACGCCCTGGTGCACCTGATCGAGATCGGCAACGGCATCGCCACCTTCCAGCTGAGGGGCCTGGAGTTCCGAGGTAGTCTCCCTGCCCCCCTCCCCCTCCGTCCCCCCCGTCCGACCCCCCGCCAGTTGAGTTTTAGTTTAGGTTTCATTTAGTTCCGTTGAGTTTTAGTTCCGTTGAGTTTTAGTTCCGTTGAGTTTTAGTTCCGTTCAGTTTTAGTTCCGTTGAGTTTTAGTTCCGTTCAGTTTTAGTTTAGTTTTCATTTAGTTCAGTTGTGTTTTAGTTCCGTTGAGTTTTAGTTCCGTTGAGTTTTAGTTCTGTTGAGTTTTAGTTTAGTTTTCATTTGGTTCCGTTGAGTTTTAGTTCCGTTGAGTTTTAGTTCTGTTGCGTTTTAGTTCAGTTGTGTTTTAGTTCAGTTGTGTTTTAGTTCAGTTGTGTTTTAGTTCAGTTGTGTTTTAGTTCAGTTTGTGTTTTAGTTCTGTTGTGTTTTAGTTCAGTTGTGTTTTAGTTCAGTTGTGTTTTAGTTCCGTTGAGTTTTAGTTCCGTTGAGTTTTAGTTCCGTTGAGTTTTAGTTTAGTTTTCATTTAGATCAGTTGAGTTTTAGTTCAGTTTAATGTTTAGTTTAGTTTTCATTTAGTTCAGTTGAGTTTCAGTTCCGTTGAGTTTTAATTCAGTTTAATGTTTTGTTTAGTTTTCATTTAGTTCCGTTGAGTTTTAGTTCCGTTGTGTTTTAGTTCAGTTGTGTTTTAGTTCAGTTGTGTTTTAGTTCTGTTGTGTTTTAGTTCAGTTGTGTTTTAGTTCAGTTGTGTTTTAGTTTAGTTTTCATTTAGTTCCGTTGAGTTTTAGTTCAGTTTAATGTTTAGTTTAGTTTTCATTTAGTTCAGTTGAGTTTAGTTCCGTTGAGTTTTAGTTCAGTTTAATGTTTTGTTTAGTTTTCATTTAGTTCCGTTGTGTTTTAGTTCCGTTGTGTTTTAGTTCCGTTGTGTTTTAGTTCAGTTGTGTTTTAGTTCAGTTGTGTTTTAGTTCAGTTGTGATTTAGTTCAGTTTTCATTTAGTTCAGTTGTGTTTTAGTTTTGTGTTTTAGTTCTGTTGTGTTTTAGTTCACTTGTGTTTTAGTTCAGTTGTGTTTTAGTTCAGTTGTGTTTTAGTTCCGTTGTGTTTTAGTTCAGTTGTGTTTTAGTTCAGTTGTGTTTTAGTTCAGTTGTGTTTTAGTTCTGTTGTGTTTTAGTTCAGTTGTGTTTTAGTTCCGTTGTGTTTTAGTTCAGTTGTGTTTTAGTTCAGTTGTGTTTTAGTTCAGTTGTGTTTTAGTTCAGTTGTGTTTTAGTTTTGTGTTTTAGTTCTGTTGTGTTTTAGTTCAGTTGTGTTTTAGTTCTGTTGTGTTTTAGTTCAGTTGTGTTTTAGTTCTGTTGTGTTTTAGTTCAGTTGTGTTTTAGTTCAGTTGTGTTTTAGTTCCGTTGTGTTTTAGTTCCGTTGAGTTTTAGTTCCGTTGAGTTTCAGTTTTAGTTTGGTGTTTAGTTTGGCCTAGTTTGCGTTGAGATTACTTTAGACAGAGAGTGATGATCTGGGAGGTGGGGGCTTGGAAAGCAGAAGTCAGTTTAGTTCCATTTTGTTTCGTTTTCGGTTATTTTTCGTTTCGTTTAGACCTCGTTTAATTTTAGCAGGAGTGCAGGACAGTTTTAGTTTAGTATATGTAGGGAAACAAAAACTGCAGGCGCTGGTTTAAATCGAAGGTAGACACAGAATGCTGGAGTAACTCAGCGGGACAGGCAGCATCTCGGGAGAGAAGGAATGGGTGAATGAATGAATAAGTTTATTGGCCAAGTATGTGCATATACAAGGAATGTGCCTTGGCGCTCCGCTCACAAATGACAACACAAACATACGGTTAACAATTAAGAATAAGTTAAGAATAAGACAGTCTGAAGAAGGGTCTCGACCCGAAACGTCACCCATTCCTTCTCTCCCGAGATGCTGCCTGACCTGCTGAGTTACTCCACCATTTTATGTCGACCTACAGTGTTAGTTTAATTTTGTTTTGTTGAGTTTTTGTTTAGTGTGGTGTCCGTTTAGTGTTAGGTTTGTGTTCATTTAGTTTTCGTTCAGTTTAGTTTCCATTTAGTTTATTTTCATCCAGTTTAGTTTACGTTTCGTGTAGTGTTCTTTCCGTTGTAGTTTTTGGTTGTTTTTTCAGTTTTAGTTTGGTGTTTAGTTTGGCCTAGTTTGCGTTGAGATTACTTTAGACTGAGAGTGACAATCGGGGAGTGGGGGCTTGGAAAGCAGAAGTCATTGAAGAGACGAAGGGCAAGTGAGGTATCTTGGACATAGGTTGGGTGGGATTGGACCAGGCCGGATAGGATGGAGTCTTTAGTGTTTGTTGGTATCGTTTTCATTTAGTTTAATTTAAATTTAGTTTCCGTTTAGTTTTCATTTAGTCCAGTTGAGTTTGAGTTCCGTTGAGTTTCAGTTCAGTTTAATGTTTAGTTTAGTTTTCATTTAGTTCCGTTGAGTTTTAATAATAATAATAATAATGCATTACATTTATATAGCGCTTTTCTAAACACTCAAAGACGCTTTACAAGGTTTACTAAAACATAGAGAAGAAAATAAATAGATAAATAAGTAAACGAACAGAGAAAGGAGACAGAAGGTGAGGTGACCTTCAGTGGTTGAAGGCAGTGCTGAACAGGTGAGACTTCAGTGATGTTTTGAATGTGGTGAGTGAAGAGGAGTCTCTGACGGTCTGAGGTAGTGAGTTCCAGAGGGTGGGAGCAGCGATGGAGAAAGCCCTGTCCCCCCATGATCTGAGTTTGGTCCGGATGGGGGGGGACAGGAGGTTAGCAGCAGGGTGCAGGTGGGAGTGTGCCTGTGGAGGAGGTCAGTCAGGTAGGATGGGGCCAGGTTATGGAGGGCTTTGTAGGTCACGAGGAGGAGTTTGTACTGGATTCTCTGGGGGATGGGGAGCCAGTGGAGCTTGTAAAGGACGGGGGTGATATGGTCACGGATCGGGGAGTGGGTGAGTAGACGGGCAGCGGAGTTCTGGATGTGTTGGAGTTTGTTGATGATTTTTGAGGGTGAACCATAGAGGAGGCTGTTGCAGTAGTCCAGACGGGAGGTGATGAAGGCGTGGATGAGGGTTTCTGCAGCTGTGGAGGAGAGGGATGGGCGGAGACGGGCGATGTTTTTGAGTTTTAGTTTAGTTTTCATTTAGTTCAGTTGAGTTTTAGTTCCGTTGAGTTTTAGTTCCGTTGAGTTTTAGTTCAGTTTAATGTTTAGTTTAGTTTTCATGTAGTTTATTCTACTCTCCCCGAGACCCCTGTGTCATGCCTTCCCCTTCCTCTCCTGGGGAGATTCTGGTTGTCCACCGCTGTTCTCTCTTGCCCACGGGCACCTATTGAGTAGACCAGACTAGACCAAACTGAAGACTAAACTAAGGTAGAAAGCCACTGCCATCCCTCTGCCTGTATCGCCGACTGAGTAGACTGGACTAAACTAATGTACGGTTGTAAGCTCCTGCTCTCCCTCACAAGTGGGCACCTACACTGTACTGGGGTAGTAAGCCGCTGCCATCTCTGCCCGCTGGCACCTCGTGAGTGGACTAAAGACTGGAGACTGTACTGGGGTAGTGAGCCACTGGCATCACTCTGCCCGCTGGTACCCAGTGAGTGGACTAAAGACTGGACTAGACGAGACTGTACTGGAGTAGTGAGCCGCTGCCATCTCTCTGCCCGCTGGCACCTCGTGAGTGGACTGGACTAGACTGGAGACTGTACTGGGGTAGTGAGCTGCTGCCATCTTTCTGCCCGCTGGCACCCAGTGAGTGGACTGGACTGGAGTGGAGACTGTGGTGGGGTAGTGAGCTGCTGGCATCCCTCTGCCCACTGGCACCTCGTGAGGGGACTAAAGACTGGAGACTGTGGTGGGGTAGTGAGCTGCTGCCATCTCTCTGTCCGCTGACACCCAGTGAGTGGACTAAACACTGGACTCGACTGGAGACTGTCGTGGGGTCGTGAGCCACTACCATCTCTGCCCACTGGCACCTCGTGAGTGGACTAAACACTCGACTAGACTAGACTGGAGACTGTGGTGGGGTAGTAAGCCGCTGCCATCTCTGCCCACTGGCACCCAGTGAGGACTAGACTGGAGACTGTGGTGGGGTAGTAAGCCGCTGCCATCTCTCTGCCCACTGGCACCCAGTGAGGAGTAGACTGGAGACTGTGGTGGGGTAGTGAGCCACTGCCATCTCTCTGCCCACAGGCACGTACTGTCAGCAGCGTGAGGTGGAGGCCATCACGGAGGGCGTGGACGAGGATGAGGGCTGCTGCTGCTGTGAGCCGGGCCACCTGCCCCACATGCTGTCCTTCAACGCGGCCTTTGGCCAGCGCTGGCTGGCGTGGGAGGTGGCCGCCACCAAGTACGTGCTGGAGGGCTACAGCATCAGCGACAACAACGCCGCCTCCATGCTGCAGGTCTTTGACCTCCGCAAGATCCTCATCACCTACTACGTGAAGGTAGGTCGGTGGGCCCGCGGCGCACTCCCTCCGGCGCCGCCGTTCCGTGCCGCGGACCAGGCGCCCTTCCTCGGCCCCACTCACAGCCGTGCCCCCGCGTACCCGCTGAGTTACGCCACCATTTTCCGCCCATCTTCGGTACATGGATAGGAACAGGTTTGGGGGGATGTGGGGCCAAACGCAGGCAGGTGGGACCGGTGCAGACGGGGCCTGTTGGGCAAGTTGGGCCAATGGGCCTGTTTCCACGCCGGGAATGGTGGGACTGTCGTATGTTGAAAGACTGGAGCGACTGGGCTTGTATACACTGGAATTTAGACGGATGAGAGGGGATCTTATCCAAACATATAAGATTATTAAGGGGTTGGACACGTTAGAGGCAGGAAACATGTTCCCAATGTTGGGGGGAGTCCAGAACCAGGGGCCACAGTTTAAGAATAAGGGGTCGGCCATTTAGAACTGAGATGAGGAAAAACTTTTCCAGTCAGAGAGTTGTGAATCTGTGGAATTCTCTGCCTCAGAAGGCAGTGGAGGCCAATTTTCTGAATGCTTTCAAGAGAGAGTTAAATAGAGCTCTTAAGAATAGCGGAGTCAGGGGGTATGGGGAGAAGGCAGGAACGGGGTACTGATTGAGAGTGATCAGCCATGATCACATTGAATGGTGGTGCTGGCTCGAAGGGCCGAATGGCCTCCTCCTATTGTCTATTGTCTAGTGGGCAGTGTGGACATGATGGGCCAAATGGCCGGTTTCTGTGCCGCATCGCCTGCCCACACCAGCTTAGTTTGGTGTGTACGTTCTCCCCGTGACCTGCCTGGGTTTTCTCCGAGATCTTCGGTTTCCTCCCGCACTCCAAAGACGTGCGGGTTTGTAGGTTAATTGGCTCGGTAAACATTTAAAAAAATTGTCCCTAGTGGGTGTAGGATAGTGTTAGCGTGCGGGGATCGCTGGTCGGAGCGGACACGGTGGGTCGAGAGGGCTTGTTTCCGCGCTGTATCTCTGAGCTTGCGGCGCCAGAGACCCCAGGTTCGATCCCGACTACGGGTGCAGGAAAATAACCGCAGGTGCCGGTACAAATCGAAGGTGTCACAAAATGCTGGAGTAACTCAGCGGGTCAGGCAGCATCTAGGAGAGGGGGAATGGGTGACGTTTCGGGTCGAGACCCTTCTTCAGACTCCCGACTATGGGTGCTGTCTGTACGGAGTTTGCACGTTCTCCCCGTAACCTGCGTGGGTTTTTTGAGGTCGTAAGTAATGGGTGTAGAATCAGTCCATTCAGCCCATCGGGGGCTGATCCATCTCTCCCTCCTAACCCCATTCTCCTGCCTTCTCCCAGTAACCTCTGACACCCGCACTAATCAAGAATCTATCCATCTCTGCCTTAAATATATCCACTGACTTGGCCTCCACGGCCTTCTGTGGCAAAGAGTTCCACAGATTCACCACCCTCTGACTAAAGAAATTCCTCCTCGTCCACTTGCTAAAAGAACGTCCGAGATCTTCGGGTTTTCTCCAAAAACTGCAGATGCTGGATCCTTGAGTAAAAAGCACCAAGTGCTGGAGTAACCCGGCAGGTCAGGCAGCATCTGTGGAGGGAACAGACGGGCGATATTTTGGGTCGGGGCCCTTCTTCAGGCTGGCCCTTGCTAATTGGAAACGCAAAGAACTGCAGGTGCTGGGTCCTTGAGTAAAACGCACACCGTGCTGGAGTAACTCAGCATAGTAACTCCATTCGGCCCATCACACCCACACCACCCGCCGTGCTAACCCCATTTACAGAGAGCCATAGAGAGATAGGCAGCTTGGAGTTACTATGCTGAGTTACTCCAGCACTCAAGGACCCAGCACCTGCTGTTCCGAGACACTCTGTCTCTGTATAATTGGGATTAGTACAGCCGGCAGTGTGGACTTGATGGACAATAGACAATAGGTGCAGGAGGAGGCCATTCGGCCCTTCGAGCCAGCACTGCCATTCAATGTGATCATGGCTGATCATCTACAATCAGTACCCCGTTCCTGCCTTCTCCCCGTACCCCCTGACACCGCTATCCTTAAGAGCTCTATCTAGCTCCCTCTTGAATGCATTCAGAGAATTGGCCTCCACTGCCTTCTGAGGCAGAGAATTCCACAGATTCACAACTTTCTGACTGAAAAAGTTTTTCCTCATCTCCGTTCTAAATGGCCGACCCCTTATTCTTAAACTGTGTGGCCCCTTGTTCTGGACTCCCCCAACATTGGGAACATGTTTCCTGCCTCTAACGTGTCCAACCCCTTAATAATCGTATAAGAAAATAACTGCAGATGCTGGTACAAATCGAAGGCATTTATTCACAAAATGCTGGAGTAACTCAGCGGGTCGGGCAGCATCTCGGGAGAGAAGGAATGGGTGACGTTTCGGGTCGAGACCCTTCTTCAGACGTTAATAATGGTACGCGTTTCCGAACGTCACTAAGCGGGACTGACCGTCTGCCCCCAGAGCATCATCTACTACGTGAGCCGGTCGCTGAAGCTGGAGGAGTGGCTGAGCAACAAGGCCATCCACGAGGCTCTGCGGCCTAGCTCCAACCCCGGCTACGCTGACAGCGACCCCACCTTCAACCACAACATCGACGAGGACTACGACCACCGCATGCAGGGCATCACCCTGGCCTCCTTCTGCAGCGTGTACCTGGACTGGATCCAGTACTGCACCGCCCAGCGAGACAAGGTGGGTGTGTACTAGAGAGAGACGCACGCCCGCGCGGAGTTGGCACGCTCTCTCTCTCTCTCTCTCTCCCCCCCCCCCACCCATCGTGACCCGCGTGGGTTTACTCCGGGAGCTCGGGTTTCCTCCCGCCCTCTCTCCACCTCTGGCCCGGCCTGGGAAGGAGTTACCCAGACCCCACCCCCTCCTCCCCAACCGTGACCCGCGTGGGTTTACTCCGGGTGCTCGGGTTTAGAAACATAGAAACATAGAAAATAGGTGCAGGAGGAGGCCATTCGGCCCTTCGAGCCTGTACGCACCGCCATTCAATATGATCATGGCTGATCATCCAGCTCAGTATCCCGTACCTGCCTTCTCTCCATACCCCCTGATCCCTTTAGCCACAAGGGCCACATCTAACTCCCTCTTAAATATAGCCAACGAACTGGCCTCAACTACCTTCTGTGGCACAGAATTCCAGAGTTTCCTCCCCCTCCCTCTCCACCTCTGGCCCGGCCTGGGAAGGAGTTACTCAGACCCCCCCCCCCCTGTGCTCGGTGACGCAGCGGTAGACTTGCTGCCTAACAACGCCAGAGACCCGGGTTCCATCCCGACTACAGGTGCTGCCTGTCCGGTGTTTGTACGTTCTCCCCGTGACCTGCGTGGGTTTTAGACAATAGACAACAGGTGCAGGAGGAGGCCATTCAATGTGATCATGGCTGATCATTCTCAATCAGTACCCCGTTCCTGCCTTCTCCCCGTACCCCCTGACTCCGCTATCCTTAAGAGCTCTATCTAGCTCTCTCTTGAATGCATTCAGAGAATTGGCCTCCACTGCCCTCTGAGGCAGAGAATTCCACAGATTCACAACTCTCTGAGTGAAAAAGTTTTTTCCTCATCTCCGTTCTAAATGGCCTACCCCTTATTCTTAAACTGTGTGGCCCCTTGTTCTGGACTCCCCCAACATTGGGAACATGTTTCCTGCTTCTAACGTGTCCAACCCCTTAGTAATCTTATACGTTTCGATAAGATCCCCTCTCATCCTTCTAAATTCCAGTGTATACAAGCCCAGTCGCTCCAGTCTTTCAACATACGGCAGTCCCGCCATTCCGGGATTAACCTAGTAAACCTACGCCGCACGCCCTCAATAGCAAGAATATCCTTCCTCAAATTTGGAGACCAAAACTGCACACAGTACCCCAGGTGCGGTCTCACTAGGGCCCTGTACAACTGCAGAGGAACCTTTCTCAGAGATTTTAGTTTGGTTTAGAGACACAGCGTGGAAACTGGCCTTTTAGCCCACTGACTCCACGCCGACCAGCAATCCCCGCACACTAACACTGTCCCACACACACCAGGGACAATTTAACATTTGTACCAAGCTAATTAACCTACAAACCTGCACGTCTTCGGAGTGTGGGAGGAAACCGGAGATCCCGGAGAAAACCCACGCAGGTCACGGGGAGAACGTACAAACTCTGTACAGACAGCGCCCGTAAGTCGGGATCGAACCCGGGTCTCTGGCGCTGCAAGTGCTGTCTGTGTGGAGCTTGTACCTTCTCCCCGCGGCCTGCGTGGGTTTTCTCCGGGTGCTCCGGTTTCCCCCCACGCTCCGAAGAGGTGCGGCTTTGTACGCGAGTTGGTTTTGGTAAAGATTTTGTAAATTATCCCCAGTGTGTGTAGGATAGTATTTTTTCACAAAATGCTGGAGTAACTCAGCGGGTCAGGCAGCATCTCAGGAGAGAAGGAATGGGTGACGTTTCGGGTCGAGACCCTTCTTCTATCCTGTGTGTAGGATAGTGTTAGCGAGCCAATTGAACCTCTTTTTATAAATCTTCAAAGAGTCGTGAGAGGAGATGACCAGCCTTAGTAATCCCTTTATTCACAAAATGCTGGAGTAACTCAGCAGGTCAGGCAGCACCAGCCTTAGTAATCCCGATCATCTACTTTGGGGCCGAAGGGCCTGATTCCCTGCTGTACCTCAAAACTGAACAGATGATACAAAGCTGGGTGGCAGTGTGAACTGTGAGGAAGATGCTATGAGGTTGCAGGGTGACTTGGACAGGTTGTGTGAGTGGGCGGATGCATGGCAGATGCAGTTTAATGTGGATAAGTGTGAGGTTATCCACTTTGGTGGTAAGAATAGGAAGGCAGAGTATTATCTGAATGGTGTCAAGTTAGGAACAGGGGACGTACAACGAGATCTGGGTGTCCTAGTGCATCAGTCACTGAAAGGAAGCATGCAGGTACAGCAGGCAGTGAAGAAAGCCAATGGAGTGTTGGCCTTCATAACAAGAGGAGTTGAGTATAGGAGCAAAGAGGTCCTGCAGTTGTACAGTGCCCTAGTGAGACCGCACCTGGAGTACTGTGTGCAGTTTTGGTCTCCAAATTTGAGGAAGGATATTCTTGCTATTGAGGGCGTGCAGTGTAGGTTTACTAGGTTAATTCCCGGAATGGCGGGACTGTCGTATGTTGAAAGACTGGAGCGACCAGGCTTGTATACGCTGGAGTTTAGAAGGATGAGAGGAGATCTTATCGAAACGTATAAGATTATTAAGGGGTTGGACACGTTAGAGGCAGGAAACATGTTCCCAATGTTGGGGGAGTCCAGAACCAGGGGCCACACAGTTTAAGAATAAGGGGTCGGCCATTTAGAACGGAGACGAGGAAAAACTTTTTCAGTCAGAGAGTTGTGAATCTGTGGAATTCTCTGCCTCAGAAGGCAGTGGAGGCCAATTCTCTGAATGCATTCAAGAGAGAGCTGGATAGAGCTCTTAAGGATAGCGGAGTCAGGGGGTATGGGGAGAAGGCAGGAACGGGGTACTGATTGAGAATGATCAGCCATGATCACATTGAATGGCGGTGCGTACAGGCTCGAAGGGCCGAATGGCCTCCTCCTGCACCTGTTGTCTATTGTCTGTTGTCTAAACGTAGCCGATGGGAAGGGGCCTGTTTCCACTACTGCAAAGGCTTGTTGATTGGGCCACAGAGTGATGGTGCCACACTGCTAACACCCCCCCTCCCTCTGCGTCTCTCTCTCTGCCTCCAGCCCGTGGAGAGTGACAGGGAGTCACAGCTCATCACCTTGTGTTTCGGCCTCTGCATCCTGGGCCGCCGGGCCCTGGGGACCGCCTCGCACAGCCTGTCGGCCAGGTAAGGAATCCAGCCCCCCGTGCCCCCCTCCCCTCCCCGCCCTCCCTTCAACCTCCAACCCTCCCTCTGTCCACCCCTCTCCCTCCCTCTTTCCACGTACCTCCAACCCTTCCTCTTTCAACCCCCCCCTTCCTCTTTCAACCCCCCCCTCCCTCACCCCTTTCCCTCCCCCACCCTCATCCCTCTCTCCCCACCCGCCCACCCACCCACGCACTCACACACCCACCCCCCCGTCCCCTCTATCCCCTTCCTCAACCCACTCCCCCCCTCCCCTCCCTCACCCTGTTCCCTCTCCCTCCCTCCCCTCCCTCCTCCCTCTCTCCTCTCCCTCACCCTCATCCCTCTCTCCCCTCCATCCCCCACTCCCCCCCTCCCCTCCCTCACCCTGTTCCCTCTCCCTCCCTCCCCTCCCTCCTCCCTCTCTCCTCTCCCTCACCCTCATCCCTCTCTCCTCTCCCTCACCCTCATCCCTCTCTCCCCTCCATCCCCTCATCCCCTCTCTCCCCTTCCTCACCCTCATCCCTCTCTCCCCTCCATCCCCCCCATCCCCTCTCTCCCCTCCTCAACCCACTCCCTCACCCTGTCCCCTCCCTCCCCTCCCTCACCCTCATCCCTCTCTCCCCCCCCTCTCCCTCCCCCCTCTCGCTCACCCCCCTGCGCTGTGTCTTGCAGCAGCCTGGAGCCCTTCCTGTACGGGCTGCACGCCCTGTTCAAGGGGGATTTCCGCATCACCTGCCCGCGGGACGAGTGGGTCTTTGTGGACATGGAGCTGCTGCAGAAGGTGGTGGCCCCCGGAGTGCGGATGTCACTGAAGCTGCACCAGGTAGGGAGGGGGGCCGGGGTGGGGGGTGGGGGCCGGCGTGGGGGTGGGGCGAGGGGGCCGGGGTAATACCGAGTCCGCGCCGACCAGCGATCCCCGCGCACTAACCCTGTCCTTCGCACACGGGGGACCATTTACAATCTTTACCAAAGCCAATCAACCTACAAACCTGCTCGTCTTTGGAGCTGGGAGGAAACCAGGGCGCCCGGAGAAAACCCACGCGGGTCACGGGCAGAGCGTACAGACAAGCACCCTTAGACAGCTTGGAGCCCAGGTCTTTACCCGCTGCACCACCGTGCCGCCCTCCGGCGCCATCTTGTGACGGGGCTGTCGGAGGGCAGAATACTTGGGGGGAGGGGGAGGGGGAGGGGGAGGGGAGAGGACACCTTCTGACCCCCGCCCCCTCCATCTCCCCTCCCGCCCCAGGACCACTTCACCTCCCCGGATGAGTACGAGGACCCGGCGGTGCTGTACGAGGCGATCGCCGGCAACGAGGAGAAGATGGTGATCTCCCACGAGGGCGACCCGGCCTGGCGCACGGCCATCCTCACCAACACCCAGTCACTGCTGGCACTGCGCCACGTGATGGACGACGGCAGTGACGAGTACAAGATCATCATGCTCAACAAGCGCTACCTCAGCTTCCGGTCATCAAGGTACGCACGCGCTCACGCACACGCACCTCCCCGCCTGCAGGGGGCTCCACCCCACCGCCGCTGTAGGGGGCTTCCTCCCCCCCCCTCCCTCCCTCCACCTGCACGCCCGTGGGAGCGCGGGAAGATACCGAGGATCTCAGCGATAACCCACGGGGGGAACGTACGTGCAAACTCCGCACAGACAGCGCCCGTGGTCGGGGTGGAGCCCGGGGGTCTCCGGCGCTGAGAGGCAGCAGCTCCACCCGCTGGCTCACCCTCTGACCGTCACGTCCGCGCCCCCCCTCTATACCAATCCCATTGATACAGAGTCAGAGAAGCAGGTCCTTCGGCCCATCGAGCCCACACTGCTTGCTGTACTGATCCCGTTTACAGAGATGCAGCACAGAAACAGTTACGCCAGGTGAAAGCTGTTTAAAATGTCCGAGTGTTTGATTGACTCCCCTTCCCTGTCCCTCCTCCCCCCCCCCTCTCTCCCCCCCCCCTCTCTCCCCCCCCCCTCTCTCTCCCCCCCCCCCTCTCTCCCCCTCTCTCTCCCCCCCTCTCTCTCCCCCCCCCACTCTCTCTCTCCCCCCTCTTTCTCTCCCTCTCCCCCCCTCTCTCCCCCCCTCTCTCTCCCCCCCTACTCCTACCTCCCCCCCCCCCCCGGCGTGCAGGTGAACCGGGAGTGTGTGCGGGGCCTGTGGTCGGGGCAGCAGCAGGAGCTGGTCTTCCTGCGTAACCGCAACCCGGAGCGGGGCAGCATCCAGAACGCCAAGCAGGCCCTGCGCAACATGATCAACTCCTCCTGCGATCCTGCGACCAGCCATCGGCTACCCCATCTACGTCTCCCCCCTCACCACCTCCTACGCTGGGCAGCACCGCCAGCTACGCACCGTCTGGGGGGAGCCCGCCAGCCTGCGCAACATCTCCGGCTGGCTCACCTCCAGCTGGCAGAGGTGAGGGGGCAGTGCCCAGGGGTAATGGGAGAGGGGGGGGGGAGGGATGGAGAGAATGCCTCCAGCTGGCAGTGGGTGAGGGGGCAGTGCCCGGGGGTGATGGAGAGGGGGGGGGAGGGGTGGAGAGGAGCCTCCAGCTGGCAGTGAGGGGGCAAATGCCCAGGGAGTGATGGAGAGAATGCCTGTCTCCATCACATCCCAGCTGGCAGAGGTGAGGGGGCAGTCCCCGGGGGTGATCGAGGGAGAGAGGAGGGATGGAGAGAATGCCTCAGTGAGGGGGCAGTGCCCTGGGGGTGATCGAGGGAGAGGGATGGAGAGTGCCCCGTCTGCCATCACATCCCCAGCTGGCAGAGGTGAGTGAGGTGCCCGGGGGTGATAGAGGGAGAGGGGTAATGCCAGGGTCAGGGGAGAGCCGCAACATCTCTGGTGAGGGGGCAGTGCCAGGGGGTGATAGAGGGAGAGGGGAGGGATGGAGAGAATGCCTGTGTCCCATCACATCCCCAGCTGGCAGAGGGTGAGGGGGCAATGCCAAGGGGGCATGGAGAGGGGGGGGGGGAGGGGAGGGGAGTGGCAAAGGTGTGGGGAGAGGGGAGAGCTGGCCTGTCTCCCATCACATCTCCGGCTGGTTCATCCCCAGCTGGCTGAGGGTGAGGGGGGCAGTGCCCGGGGGGGGGTGATAGCGGGAGGGGTAACGCCAGGGGTCAGGGGAGAGCCGCAGCATCTCTGGGCGGTTCACCTGCAGCTGGCGGGCACGAGGGGCGACGCCGGTGGTGGGGTGGGCTGTGGGCGGCGGCGTGTTCTCACGTGTTGCGTTGCGTTGCGGGACAGGCTGCAGAAGGGCTGCGGCGCCGGCTGCAACAGCGGCGGCAACATCGAGGACTCCGACTGTGGGGGCGGCTCCACGTCCATCGGCAACAACCCCGCCGCTCACACCACCCACACCGGGGGCACCCACACCGGGGGCACCCACACCGGGGGCACCCACGGCACCACAGGGGCTTCAAACCCCCAGGGACTCATCGCCACAACTGGACAGCCCCAGTCAGGTCAGACTCAACCCCCCCTCCCCTCCCCCGCCCTCCCCTCCATTCCCTTCCTCTCCCTCCCTCCCTAGCTTCCTTCCACTCCCCCCCCCTCCTCCTCCTCTCTTGCTCCCCTCTCCCATTCCCCCTCTCCCATTCCCCCTCTCCATTCCCTCTCTCCCATTCCCCTCTCCCATCCCCTCTCCCATTCCCCCTTCCATTCCCCCTCCCCCATTCCCCCTCTCCCATTCCCCCTCTCCCTCATTCCCCTCTCTCCATTCCCCCTCTCCCATTCCCCCTCTCCCATTCCCCCTCTCCCATTCCCCTCTCTCCCATTCCCCCTCTCCCATTCCCCCCCTCTCCCATTCCCCCTCTTCCATTCCCCCTCTCCCATTCCCCCTCTCCCATTCCCTCTCTCCATTCCCTCTCTCCCATTCCCCCTCTCCCATTCCCCCTCTCCCATTCCCCCTCTCCCATTCCCCCTCTCCCATTCCCCCTCTCCCATTCCCTCCTCTCCCATTCCCTCTCTCCCATTCCCCCTCTCCATTCCCCCTCTCCATTCCCCCTCTCCCATTCCCCCCTCTCCCATTCCCCTCTCCCATTCCCCCTCTCCCATTCCCTCTCTCCCATTCCCTCTCTCCCATTCCCCCTCTCCCATTCCCCCTCTCCCATTCCCCCTCTCCCATTCCCCCTCTCCCATCCCCCTCTCCCATTCCCCCTCTCCCATTCCCCCTCTCCCATTCCCTCTCTCCCATTCCATCTCTCTTGCCGCTCTCCCCCTCCCACCCCTAACCCCATCACTGCCACCATTTCTCTCCACACACACACGCTCTCTCCCTTCTCTCCCCCTCTCTATCTTTCTCCACCATCTCTTTCCCTCCTCTCTCTTCCACTCCCCCCTCTCCCCTCTCCACTCCCCACCCCTTCCCACCTCCCTGACTTGCCACCCCTCCTCGTCTCCCTCTCTTCCTCCGCTCACCTCTCCTC
>NC_135986.1:22238287-22255787 GCF_053455715.1 Rhinoraja longicauda | reverse complement strand
TCGACGCCAGTGACCGTACCTTGACGTCTCCTGGCGGGGGCGCTGTCGTAGGTTGTCTCCCGGTGACGTAGGCCGTCCCCGGTGCTGGGGGGGCTTCGGTGAATTCCATTGGCGACCGCCTACGTCAACAACAGGTACCGACAATTCACGTCGAGACCCGAGGCCAAAGTGGAGTGAATTGTCTCCGGTTGTCGCCGACACGGTCGTGGCTCGTCGCGGGCGGACGTGGGTCGACCGCGGTTGTCGTAGGTTGCCGCCTGTGCGGTCGTAGGTGGACGTCCAACGTCGTGACGATTGGGTCGCCGGTGGCTTGACGTCGACTAGGTGGGAGATTGTCGTAGCTTGTCGTAGACATTGTCGTGGGGGGGAGGGTCCAGTCGCCATTTTTTCGGCCACGTGCTATGACTAACGCAGTCGCCCAAGTGGGACAGGCCTCTTAGTCTTCACTTAGTTCAGTTGATAGACACATAGACATTAATACTCATAGACACATCAATGATAGACTAATAGATATTAGAAACATAGACAATAGGTGCAGGAGGAGGCCATTCGGCCCTTCGAGCCTGTACGCACCGCCATTCAATGTGATCATGGCCGATCATTCTCAATCAGTACCCCGTTCCTGCCTTCTCCCCATACCCCCTGACTCCGCTATCCTTAAGAGCTCTATCCAGCTCTCTCTTGAATGCATTCAGAGAATTGGCCTCCACTGCCTTCTGAGGCAGAGAATTCCACAGATTCACGACTCTCTGACTGAAAAGGTTTTTCCTCATCTCCGTTCTAAATGGCCGACCCCTTATTCTTAAACTGTGTGTGGCCCCCTTGTTCTGGACTCCCCCAACATTGGGAACGTGTTTCCTGCCTCCAACGTGTCCAACCCCTTAATAATCTTCTACGTTTCGATAAGATCCCCTCTCATCCTTCTAAATTCCAGTGTGTACAAGCCACATGGGCACATAGATATTAATACTCATAGATAAAATCGATCATAGACTAATAGATATTAGGTCAGTTAAATGTATTATTCTCGTGGGGAACGAGGTACAGTGAAAAGATTGTTTTGTTGCGTGCAAACCGACCAGCGGAAAGACAATACGTGATTACAATCGAGCCGTCCACAGTGTACAGAGACATGATTAAGGGAATAAAGTTTAGTGCAGGGTAAAGTCCGATCAAAGATAGTCCGAGGGTCTCCAATGAGGTAGATGGTAATTCAGGACCGCTCTTTAGTTGGTGAGAGGACATAGAAACATAGAAAATAGGTGCAGGAGTAGGCCATTCGGCCCTTCGACCCTGTTCGCACCGCCATTCAATATGATCATGGCTGATCATCCAACCCAGTATCCCGTACCTGCCTTCTCTCCATACCCCCTGATCCCTTTAGCCACAAGGGCCACATCTAACTCCCTCTTAAATATAGCCAATGAACTGGCCTCAACTACCTTCTGTGGCAGAGAATTCCACAGATTCACCACTCTCTGTGTGAAAAAAAACGTTCTCATCTCGGTCCTAAAAGACTTCCCCCTTATCCTTAAACTGTGACCCCCTTGTTCTGGACTTCCCCAACATCGGGAACAATCTTCCCGCATCTAGCCTGTCCAACCCCTTAAGAATTTTGTAAGTTTCTATAAGATCCCCCCTCAATCTTCTAAATTCCAGCGAGTACAAGCCGAGTCTATCCAGTCTTTCTTCATATGAAAGTCCTGCCATCCCAGGGATCAATCTGGTGAACCTTCTCTGTACTCCCTCTACGGCAAGAATGTCTTTCCTCAGATTAGGAGACCAAAACTGTACGCAATGCTCCAGGTGTGGTCTCACCAATGCCCTGAGCTGGTTCGCTTCGTACCTCAAAGATAGGAGTTTCGCCATCAACATAGGCAGTTATTCCTCTGCTCCAGCTAGCCTCTCCTGCGGAGTTCCACAAGGCTCCATCCTAGGCCCCATTCTCTTCTCTCTATACATGCTCCCCCTTGGCCAAATCATTCGAAGGCACGGCATTTCTTTCCACTGCTATGCCGATGACACTCAGCTTTACCTCCCCCTGAAACCCAACAACCAGTCAAATTTAAACAGCCTCTTACGCTGCCTTGAGGAATAAAATGTTGGATGGCACAGAACTTCCTCCAATTAAATGAGAGCAAGTCTGAGTTCATCCTATTCGGCCCCCCCCGACTCCATCAAATTGATAACAGGCAGTCTTGGAAGCCTATCCTGCCTAGTCAAACCGCATGTCAAAAACCTCGGCATGATATTTGACTCTGCATTAAAGTTTGACAAGCAAGTCAACGCTGTGGTAAAAGCCAGCTTCTTCCAACTTCGAACCATAGCTAAAATCAAACCTTTCCTCCAATTCGACGACACAGAAAAAATCATTCACGCTTTCATTTCCTCCCGCCTAGACTACTGCAACTCCCTATACACTGGGATCAGCCAATCTTCCCTGTCCCGCCTGCAACTGGTCCAAAACGCCGCAGCGAGACTCCTGACGGGTACCCGTAAAAGGGACCACATCACCCCGATTCTGGCCTCTCTCCACTGGCTCCCTGTACGGTACAGAATCAACTTCAAGCTCCTCCTATTCACGTACAAAGCCCTAAATGGACACTCCCCCCCCTACATCAAAAATCTTCTAACCCCCCTCTCTAACTCCAGGTCCCTCAGGTCGGCCGACATGGGGCTACTCACTATCCCGCGGTCTAGGCTTAAGCTCAGGGGTGACCGCGCTTTTGCGGTTGCAGCTCCTAGACTGTGGAACAGCATCCCTCTCCCCATCAGAACTGCCCCCTCCATCCACTCCTTTAAGTCCAGGCTCAAAACCTATTTCTACTCCCTAGCGTTTAAGGCTCATTGAGGAGGCGCTGTGAACTGTTTGCGTGCCACTGTATGTTTCATTTTTTTTCCTTAGTACCTAATCAGATGTACAGCACTTTGGTCAACGTGGGTTGTTTTTAAATGTGCTGTACAAATAAAATTGACTTGACTGTACAACTGCAGCAGTTGGTTCAGTTGACTGATAACAGCCGAGAAGAAATTGCCCCTGAATCTGGAGCTGTGCATGTTCACACTTCTGTACCTCTTGCCCCGATGGGAGAGGGGAGGAGAGGGAGTGAGACCCGGGGGGGTGAGACTGGTCCTTGATTGTGCTGCTGGTCTTGCCGAGGCAGCTTGAGGTGTGGGTGGAGTCAGTGGAAGGGAGGTTGGTTTGTGTGATGGACGGTCTGGGCTGCGTCCACAACTCTCTGCGATTTCTTGCGGGTCTCGGACGGATTCCCAAACCGTGCCGCCATGCGTCCCGATTAAAATGCTTTCCACGTCGCATCAGTAGAAGTTGGTGAGAGTCGTTGGAACATGCCAAACTTCCTAGAGGTATAGCATAGAAACAGCTTGGAAACAGGCCCTTTAGCCCAACTTGCCCATGCCCACCCTCCAAGCTAGGCCCGTTTCCATGGAAACAGAACCTTCCCGCCCAAGTCGCCCATGCCCACCCTCCAAGCTAGGCCCGATTCCATGGAAACAGGCCCTTCCCGCCCAACTCGCCCATGCCCACCCTCCAAGCTAGGCCCGTTTCCATGGAAACAGGCCCTTCCCGCCCAACTCGCCCAAGCCCACCCTCCAAGCTAGGCCCGTTTCCATGGAAACAGAACCTTCCCGCCCAAGTCGCCCATGCCCACCCACCAAGCTAGGCCCGTTTCCATGGAAACAGGCCCTTCCCGCCCAAGTCGCCCATGCCCACCCTCCAAGCTAGGCTCGTTTCCATGGAAACAGGCCCTTCCCGCCCAAGACGCCCATGCGCACCCTCCAAGCTAGGCCCGTTTCCATGGAAACAGGCCCTTCCCGCCCAACTCGCCCATGCCCACCCTCCAAGCTAGGCCCGTTTCCATGGAAACAGGCCCTTCAGCCCAACCTGTGTAGGTAGGAACTGCAGATGCTGGTTTAAACCGAAGATAAGACACAAAGCCCTGGAGTAGCTCAATGGATCAGGCAGCTACCTGACCTAAAGTTTAGTTTCGGGATGCAGCACGGAAACAGGCCATTCGGCCCACCGAGTCCGCGCCGACCGGCGATCCCCGCACACTAACGCTACCCGACACACACGGGGGACATTTTACAATCTTTAACAAGGCCGATTAACCTACAAACACGCACGTCTTTGGAGTGTGGGAGGAAACCGGAGCGCCCGGAGAAAACCCACGCGGGGAGAACGTGCAAACTCCGTGCAGACAGCACCCGTAGTCGGGATGGAACCCGAGTCTCCGGCGCTGTGAGGCAGCAAATCTACTGCTACGCCACAGTGGTCACGGGTGAGGGGAAGGAGGTTTGAAGGGCAGGTTTTATTTTACACTGAGCGTGGATCACTTTGGAATGTGATCCAAGAAAATAACTGCAGATGCTGGTACAAATCGAAGGTATTTATTTCACAAAATGCTGGAGTAACTAAGCGGGTCAGGCAGCATCTCAGGAGAGAAGGAATGGGTGACGTTTCGGGTCGAGACCCTTCTTCAGACTGAAGACGTTGGAATGTGATATCATCATGAAGTTTAAAAATGGCGGCAGCGGGTAGAACTGTTACCTCACAGCGCCGGAGACCCGGGTTCCATCCCGACCACGGGCGCCGTCTGTACGGAGTTTGTACGTTCTCCCCGTGACCCGCGTGGGTTTTCTCCGGGCGCTCCGGTTTCCTCCCACACTCTCCGAAGACGTGCAAAAGCTTTTCACTGTACCTCGGTACACTTGCGAACAAACAGAGAAACATAGGTGCAGGAGGAGGCCATTCGGCCCTTTGAGCCAGCACCGCCATTCAATGTGATCATGGCTGATCATTCTCAATCAGTACCCCGTTCCTGCTTTCTCCCCGTATCCCTCGATTCCGTTTGCCCCAAGAGCTAAATCTAACTCTCTCTTGAAAACATCCAGTGAATTGGCCTCCACTGCCCTCTGTGGCAGAGAATTCCACAGATTCACAACAAATTCTCTGGGTGAAAAAGTCTCTCCTCATCTCAGTCCTAAATGGCCGACCCCTTATTCTTAAACTGTGTGTGTGGCCCCTGGTTCTGGACTCCCCCCAACATCGGGAACATTTTTCATGCATCTAAGCCTGTCCAATCCCTTAAGAAGTTTCTACGTTTCTATAAGATCCCCTCTCATCCTTCTAAATTCCAGTGAACACAAGCCCGGTCGACCCATTCTATCAATGGCAGCGCCGGAGACCCGGGTTCCATCCCGACTACGGGTGCTGTCTTTAGACCGAGTTTAGAGTCCTACAGTGATACAACGTGGAAACAGGCCCTTCGGCCCAACTTGCCCACACCGGCCAACATGTCCCAGAGTTTGTACGTTCTCCCCCTGACCTTTTTCACCCAGAGGGTTGTGAATCTGTGGAATTCTCTGCCACAGAAGGTAGTTGAGGCCAGTTCTCGGAAGATCTCGGGGAAAACCCACGCAGGTCAATAGGCAACAGGTGCAGGAGGAGGCCATTCGGCCCTTCGAGCCTGTACGCACCGCCATTCTATGTGATCATGGCTGATCATTCTCAATCAGTACCCCGTTCCTGCCTTCTCCCCATACCCCCTGACTCCGCTATCCTTAAGAGCTCTATCTAGCTCTCTCTTGAATTCATTGTGATCATGGCTGATCATTCTCAATCAGTAACCCGTGCCTGCCTTCTCCCCATATCCCGTGATTCCACTAGCTCTTAGAGCTCTATTTAACTCTTTTTTAAATTCCCGATGTAGGGGGAGTCCAGAACCAGGGGCCACACACAGTTTAAGAATAAGGGGTAGGCCACTTAGAACGGAGATGAGGAAAAACTTTTTCAGTCAGAGAGTTGTGAATCTGTGGAATTCTCTGCCTCAGAAGGCAGTGGAGGCCAATTCTCTGAATGCATTCAAGAGAGAGCTGGATAGAGCTCTTAAGGATAGCGGAGTCAGGGGTTATGGGGAAGAGGGCAGGAACGGGGTACTGATTGAGAATGATCAGCCGTGATCACATTGAATGGCGGTGCGTACAGGCTCGAAGGGCCGAATGGCCTCCTCCTGCACCTGTTGTCTATTGTCTATTGACCTGTGTGGGTTTTCTCCGAGATCTTCAGATTCCTCCCACGCTCCAAAGACGTTCAGGGTTTGTAGGTTAACTGGCTTGGTATAAAAGGTTAATAAAATGTGCGGGACAGTGTGTTAGTATGTGGGGATCGCTGGTCGGCGCGGACCCGATGGGCCGAAGGGCCTGTTTCAGCGCTGTTTTCTGTGAACGAAACTGAACTGAACTGTGAGCTCCCACGATTTCTGAGTTGTGGATTAAGATGCACAGAGGCTAAGCAGGTCTGGGCAGGTGTAGAGGGGGGAGGGAGGGAGGAAGAAAGGCTGACCTTGGGAGGAAGTGGGTGAACAGAAACAGACAAATTCGGCCCCGCACGCCAAAGAGGAAGTCAGTTTTCCTCCACTGCAGTCTCTAAACCTGCCAGAGCCCTTGAACTCCTAGTTCTCCGACCAGCGAAGAAAGCTAACGGCATGTTGGCCCTTCATGACAAGAGGAGTCGAGTGCAGGAGCAAAGAGGTCCTTCTGCAGTTGTAGAGGGCCCTAGTGAGACCGCACCTGGAGTACTGTGTGCCAGTTTTGGTCTCCAAATTTGAGGCAGGACATTCTTGCTATTGAGGGCGTGCAGCGTAGGTTTACTAGGTTAATTCCCGGAATGGCGGGACTGTCGTATGTTGCAGTTTTGGTCTCCAAATTTGAGGAAGGACATCCTTGCTATTGAGGGCGTGCAGCGTAGGTTCACCAGGTTAATCCCCGGAATGGCGGGACTGTCGTATGTTGCAGTTTTGGTCTCCAAATTTGAGGAAGGACATCCTTGCTATTGAGGGCGTGCAGCGTAGGTTAATTCCCGGAATGGCGGGACTGTCGTACGTTGAAAGACTGGAGCGGCTGGGCTTGTATGCGCTGGAATTTAGAAGGATGAGAGGGGATCTTATTGAAACATAAGGTTCTTAAACTGTGTGGCCCCTGGTTCTGGACTCCCCCAACATTGGGAACATGTTTCCTGCCTCTAACGTGTCCAATCCCTTAATAATCTTATACGTTTCAATAAGATCCCCTAGAAAATAGGTGCAGGAGGAGGCCATTCGGCCCTTCGAGCCAGCACCGCCATTCATTGTGATCACGGCTGATCGTCCACAATCAGTATTATAAGAAAATAACTGCAGATGCTGGTACAAATCGAAGGTATTTATTCACAAAATGCTGGAGTAACTCAGCGGGTCAGGCAGCATCTCAGGAGAGACGTTTCTGGTCGAGAACCTTCTTCAGACTGATCAACCCCTCTCATCCTTCTAAATTCCAGCGTATACAAGCCCAGTCGCTCCAGTCTTTCAACGTACGACAGTCCCGCCATCCCGGGAATTAACCTGGTGAACCTACGCTGCACGCCCTCAATGGCAAGAATGTCCTTCCTCAAATTTGGAGACCAAAACTGCACACACAGTACTCCAGGTGCGGTCTCGCTAGGGCCCAGTGTCTCACTAGGGCCACTAGATTTCGTTAGCGATGGCAGAGTGCTGCCACACACAAGCCCGCCCCGGCAGGATTGGGAAGGCGGGAGGGGAGCAGGAAGACCGGTCTGGGAACGAGGCCAAGTTTCACTCGGCCGAAGTTGTCCGGCATCCTGAGGAACCGGGGGTGGGGGAGAGGCCAGCTAAAGATAGAGTTCAGACCACCAGCGTGTGCCAGAGTTTGGATGAACGATGGGGGGCGGGGTAACCTAATTTAAACCAAAGATACTAGAGGAGCAAGATGGACCACTCCACCCTAGAAATCGCAGTACGTCGCGGCGGCCATTTTGGTAGGCGGAAACTTCCAGAAACATTTTTTTAAAAAACCCGTGGATTGATAGATGAGATATATTCTGCATTTTAATCGAAGGTATTTATTTCACAAAATGCTGGAGTAACTCAGCGGGTCAGGCAGCATCTCAGGAGAGAAGGAATGGGTGACGTTTCGGGTCGAGACCCTTCTTCAGACTGATGTCAGGGGGGGGGGGCGGGACAAAGGAAGGATATAGGTGGAGACAGGAAGATAGAGGGAGATCTGGGAAGGAGGAGGGGAAGAGAGGGACAGAGGAACTATCTAAAGTTGGAGAAGTCGATGTTCATACCACTGGGCTGCAAGCTGCCCAGGCGAAATATGAGGTGCTGTTCCTCCAATTTCCGGTGGGCCTCACTATGGCACTGGAGGAGGCCCATGACAGAGAGGTCAGACTGGGAGTGGGAGGGGGAGTTGAAGTGCTCGGCCACCGGGAGATCAGTTTGGCCAACGCGGACCGAGCGCAGTCGTTGAGCGAAGCGATCGCCGAGCCTGCGCTTGGTTTTGCCGATGTAAATAAGTTGACATCTGGAGCAGCGGATGCAATAGATGAGGTTGGAGGAGGTGCAGGTGAACCTCTGTCTCACCTGGAAAGACCTGACCCGCTGATTTATAACATATAACATATAACATATAACAACTACAGCATGGAAACAGGCCTGTCCGGCCCTACCAGTCCACGCCGACCACTCTCCCTGACCTAGTCTCATCTACCTGCTCTCAGACCATAACCCTCCAATCCCCTCTTATCCATATACCTATCCAATTTACTCTTAAATAATAAAATCGAGCCAGCCTCCACCACTTCCACCGGAAGCCCATTCCATACAGCCACAACCCTCTGAGTAAAGAAGTTCCCCCTCATGTTACCCCTAAACCTTTGTCCCTCAATTCTGAAGCTATGTCCCCTTGTTGGAATCTTCCCCACTCTCAAAGGGAAAAGCCTACCCACGTCAACTCTGTCCGTCCCTCTCAAAATTTTAAAAACCTCTATCAAGTCCCCCCTCAACCTTCTACGCTCCAAAGAATAAAGACCCAACCTGTTCAGCCTCTCTCTGTAGCCTAAGTGCTGAAACCCAGGCAACATTCTAGTAAATCTCCTCTGTACCCTCTCCATTTTGTGTACATCCTTCCTATAATTTGGCGACCAGAACTGCACACCATACTCCAGATTCGGCCTCACCAATGCCCTGTACAATTTCAACATTACATCCCAACTTCTATACTCGATGCTCTGATTTATAAAGGCAAGCATACCAAACGCCTTCTTCACCACCCTATCCACATGAGATTCCACCTTCAGGGAACAATGCACAGTTATTCCCAGATCCCTCTGTTTACTCCAGCATTTTGTGAATAATTGTTCCTCTAGTATCTTTGATCTGGACGAAATGGTCCATCTTGTTCCTCTAGTATCTTTGATCTGGACGAAATGGTCCATCTTGTTCCTCTAGTATCTTTGGTTTCCAACAGAGTGGTCCATCTTGTTCCTCTAGTATCTTTGGTCTCAACAGAGTGGTCCATCTTGTTCCTCTAGTATCTTTGGTCTCAACAGAGTGGTCCATCTTGTTCCTCTAGTATCTTTGGTCTCAACGAAGTGGTCCATCTTGTTCCTCTAGTATCTTTGATCTGGACGAAGTGGTCCATCTTGTTCCTCTAGTATCTTTGATCTGGACGAAGTGGTCCATCTTGTTCCTCTAGTATCTTTGATCTGGACGAAGTGGTCCATCTTGTTCCTCTAGTATCTTTGGTCTCAACAGAGTGGTCCATCTTGTTCCTCTAGTATCTTTGATCTGGACGAAGTGGTCCATCTTGTTCCTCTAGTATCTTTGATCTGGACGAAGTGGTCCATCTTGTTCCTCTAGTATCTTTGATCTGGACGAAGTGGTCCATCTTGTTCCTCTAGTATCTTTGGTCTCAACAGAGTGGTCCATCTTGTTCCTCTAGTATCTTTGGTTTCCAACAGAGTGGTCCATCTTGTTCCTCTAGTATCTTTGGTCTCAACAGAGTGGTCCATCTTGTTCCTCTAGTATCTTTGATCTGGACGAAGTGGTCCATCTTGTTCCTCTAGTATCTTTGGTCTCAACGGATACTGAAAGCCCTGAATAGAGTGGATGTGGGGGAGGGGATGCTTCTACTGGGGGGAGAGTTTGTCTTGTGATCGGACCTCAACCACAACTGCCTCCTCTGGCATTCCTTGTGTCCCGGCCCGAAACCTCGCCTGTCCACGTTCCCCAGAGATGCTGCCTGACCCGCTGAGTTGCTCCAGCACTGGTTCCATGTGGCCGCCAACCAAATCTGCCGAAGAACTAGAAACATAGAAAATAGGTGCAGGAGGAGGCCATTCGGCCCTTCGAGCCTGTACGCACCGCCATTCAATATGATCATGGCTGATCATCCAGCTCAGTATCCCGTACCTGCCTTCTCCCCATACCCCCTGATCCCTTTAGCCACAAGGGCCACATCTAACTCCCTCTTAAATATAGCCAATGAACTGGCCTCAACTACCTTCTGTGGCAGAGAATTCCACAGACTCACCACTCTCTGTGTGAAGAAATGTTTTCTCATCTCGGTCCTAAAAGACTTCCCCCTTATCCTTAAACTGTGACCCCTTGTTCTGGACTTCCCCAACATCGGGAACAATCTTCCTGCATCTAGCCTCTCCAACCCCTTAAGAATTTTGTACGTTTCTATAAGATCCCCCCTCAATCTTCTAAATTCCAGCGAGTACAAGCCGAAATTGTAGGCGTAGATGGGCCTTCTCTCCGATGAACGCGTTGGGGCATAAGTTATAGGAGTAGAATTAGGCCATTCGGCCCATCGAGTCTACCCCGCCATTCAGTCATGGTTGATATCTGCCACCTAATCCCATTTTCCCGCCATAACCCCTGACACCCGCACTAATCAAGAATCTATCTATCTCTGCCTTAAAAATATCCACTGACTTGGCCACCACAGCCGTCTGTGGCAACGAATCCCACAGATTCACCGCCCTCTGACTAAAGGAATTCCTCCTCATCTCCGTCCTTTAATTCTGAGGCTGTGCCCTCTGGTCTTGGACTCTCCCACCAGTGGGAACATCCTCTCCACATCCACTCTATCCAGGCCGCTCACTGTTCTGTACGTTTCAATGAGGTTCCCCTCGTCCTTCTAAACTCCAGCGAGTACAGGCCCAGTGCCCACAAACGCTCATCGTAGGTTAGTTCACCCACTCATTCCTGGGATCGTTCTCGGAAACCTCCTCTGGACCCTCTCCAGAGCCCAGCACATCCTCCCTTAGATAGACAACAGACAATAGGTGCAGGAGGAGGCCATTCGGCCCTTCGAGCCTGTACGCACCGCCATTCAATGTGATCATGGCTGATCATTCTCAATCAGTACCCTGTTCCTGCCTTCTCCCCGTACCCCCTGACTCCGCTATCCTTAAGAGCTCTATCTAGCTCTCTCTTGAATGCATTCAGAGAATCGGCCTCCACTGCCTTCTGAGGCAGAGAATTCCACAGATTCACAACTCTCTGACTGGAAAAGTTTTTCCTCATCTCAGTTCTAAATGGCCGACCCCTTATTCTTAAACTGTGTGTGGCCCCTGGTTCTGGACTCCCCCAACATTGGGAACATGTTTCCTGCCTCTAACGTGTCCAACCCCTTAATAATCTTATACGTTTCCATAAGATCCCCTCTCATCCTTCTAAATTCCAGTGTATACAAGCCTAGTCGCTCCAGTCTTTCAACATACGACAGTCCCACCATTCCGGGAATTAACCTGGTGAACCTACGCTGCACGCCCTCCATAGCAAGAGATATTCTAACCGCCCTCCCTCCCTCCCTCCCTCCCTCCCTCCCTCCCTCCCTCCCTCCCTCCCACAGTCCCTCAGTGTGACACCACAGCGTTGAGATAGACGTTGAGAAGGGATTAAAAGTACCATTAGCAAATTTGCAGATGATACTAAGCTGGGGGTAGTGTGAACTGTGAGGAAGATGCAATAAGGCTGCAGGGTGACTTGGACAGGTTGTGTGAGTGCGCGGATACATGGCAGATGCAGTTTAATGTAGATAAGTGTGAGGTTATTCACTTTGGAAGTAAGAATAGAAAGGCAGATTATTATCTGAATGGTGTCAAGTTAGGAGGAGGGGGAGTTCAACGAGATCTGGGTGTCCTAGTGCATCAGTCAATGAAAGGAAGCATGCAGGTACAGCAGGCAGTGAAGAAAGCCAATGGAATGTTGGCCTTCGTAACAAGAGGAGTTGAGTATAGGAGCAAAGAGGTCCTTCTGCAGTTGTACAGGGCCCTAGTGAGACCGCACCTGGAGTACTGTGTGCAGTTTTGGTCTCCAAATCTGAGGAAGGATATTCTTGCTATGGAGGGCGTACAGCGTAGGTTCACTAGGTTAATTCCCGGAATGGCGGGACTGTCGTATGTTGAAAGGCTGGAGCGATTGGGCTTGTATACACTGGAATTTAGAAGGATGAGGGGGGATCTTATTGAAACATATAAGATAATTAGGGGATTGGACACGTTAGAGGCAGGAAACATGTTCCCAATGTTGGGGGAGTCCAGAACAAGGGGCCACACAGTTTAAGAATAAGGGGTCGGCCATTTACAACGGAGATGAGGAAAAACCTTTTCAGTCAGAGAGTGGTGAAGGTGTGGAATTCTCTGCCTCAGAAGGCAGTGGAGGCCAGTTCGTTGGATGCTTTCAAGAGAGAGCTGGATGGAGCTCTTAAGGATAGCGGAGTGAGGGGGTATGGGGGAGAAGGCAGGAACGGGGTACTGATTGAGAGTGATCAGCCATGATCGCATTGAATGGCGGTGCTGGCTCGAAGGGCTGAATGGCCTCCTCCTGCACCTATTGCCTATTGTCTATTGCCTCTGTGTTTGGTGTGAGGTTTGACCCATGACCATGTACAGACATCTGTGTCATAGTTATTTTCTGAACCGTCATTCCCAAGGCTGGGGTCGGTTCTGCGGAAACTCAGCTTCCTCCGTCCTGCCTGTTGTTGCCTTTTTTCTGCGGCAGTCTGTTACCTCGATCACTTCCTCCCTGCATGTTTGAAGTAATCTCTATCCTCTCTCCCTTTCTCTCTCTCTCTCTCCCCCCTCTCTGTCCCCCCTCTCTGTCCCCCCTCTCTGTCCCCCCTCTCTCTTAGAACTGAGACGAGGACAAACTTTTTCAGTCAGAGAGTTGTGAATCTGTGGAATTCTCTGCCTCAGAGGGCAGTGGAGGCCAATTCTCTGAATGCACTCAAGAGAGAGCTGGATAGAGCTCTTAAAGGATAGCGGAGTCAGGGGGAGAGAGGGGGGGAGGGAGGGGGGAGAGAGGGGAGAGGGGGGAGAGAGGGGGAAAAGAGAGGGGGGAGAGAGGGGGGAGAGAGAGGGGGGAGAAGGCAGGAACGGGGTACTGATTGAGAATGATCAGCCATGATCACATGAATGGTGGTGCTGGCTCGAAGGGGCCGAATGGCCTCCTCCTGCACCTATTGTCTATTGTCTACCTCCCTCTCTCTTCCCCTCTCTCTCCCCCCCTCTCTCTCCACCCCCCCTCTCTCTCCCCCTCTCTCTCTCTCTCCCCCCTCTCTCTCCCCCCTCTCTCTCCC
This sequence comes from Rhinoraja longicauda, assembly GCF_053455715.1. Taxonomy (NCBI): domain Eukaryota; kingdom Metazoa; phylum Chordata; class Chondrichthyes; order Rajiformes; family Arhynchobatidae; genus Rhinoraja; species Rhinoraja longicauda. Next base: position 22,242,338 of record NC_135986.1, on the reverse strand, counting down.
CCCTCTCTCTCCCCCCTCTCTCTCCCCCCTCTCTCCCCCTCTCTCCCCCCTCTCTCCCCCTCTCTCCCCCTCTCTCCCCCTCTCCCGCTCTCCCCCCTTCTCTCTCCCCCCTCACTCTCCTCCCCTCCTCTCCTCTTTCTGCCTTAGAGAGAGGAGAAGAGAGAGAGAGAGAGAGAGATAAAGAGAGAGAGGGGGAGAGAGGGGAGGGGGGGGAGAGAGAGAGAGAGAGAGAGAGAGAGAGAGAGAGAGAGAGAGAGAGAGAGAGAGAGAGAGAGAGAGAGAGAGAGAGAGAGAAGATGAAAAGGAGAGAGAAGGGGAGAGAGAGAAAAGAGGGAGAGAGAGAGAGAGGGGTGAGAGAGAAGTGGGAGAGACGCAAGAGCGAGAAAGAGAGCGAGAAAGAGAGCGAGCGAGAGAGAGAGAGAGAGAGAGAGAGAGAGAGGAGGGAAGAGAGATCAGTGAGGGACCAGCAGAGATTGAGAAAGGAGCTGACAGTGAGTTCGCTGTGAAGAGGAAGTGGTTTTTGCACCGTAATCCGCTCAGCATCAGCGGCGCTGGAGGAGAAACCTCCTGGTAGTGCAGGCCTCCGCTGCCCAGCAGGCCGGTTACCGTGGCAACGGGCGGGGAAAGGTAGGGTCGGAGGGGCCGAACGGCCGGCAGGAGGCTCGGGGGGGGGGGGGGGGAGCGGGAGGGGCGGTTTTTCTGACGGAAAGGACGAATTTGGTCTGTGTGGGGTCCTCGTTTGAAGCCTGCGGCCTACCTGCGGGTTAGAAGCCTCGGCCTGTGGCCGTTTTGAGGCCCCTTCTTGATCAGGGTGTGGGTGACAACGGATAACAGGTGCAGGAGGAGGCCATTCGGCCCTTCGAGCCTGTACGCGCCGCCATTCAATGTGATCATGGCTGATCATTCTCAATCAGTACCCCGTTCCTGCCTTCTCCCCTGACTCCTCTATCCTTAAGAGCTCTATCTAGCTCTCTCTTGAATGCATTCAGAGAATTGGCCTCCACTGCCTTCTGAGGCAGAGAATTAATCCCACAGATTCACAACTCTCTGACTGAAAAAGTTTTTCCTCATCTCCGTTCTAAATGGCCGACCCCTTATTCTTAAACTGTGGCCCCTGGTTCTGGACTCCCCCAACATTGGGAACATGTTTCCTGCCTCTAACGTGTCCAACCCCTTAATAATCTTATACGTTTCGATAAGATCCCCTCTCATCCTTCTAAATTCCAGTGTATACAAGCCCAGTCGCTCCAGTCTTTCAACGTACGACAGTCCCGCCATTCCGGGAATTAACCTACGCTGCATGCCCTCAATAGCAAGGGTGGGGTGAGGGACGAGGGGGGAATCGGTCCCAAGAAGGGCCCCGTCCCGAATCGTCACCCATTCCTTTTTCTCCAGAGATGCTGCCTGACCCGCTGAGTTACTCCAGCTTTCTGCGTCTGTCTTCGGTTTAAACCAGCGTCTGCACATTTCGTCTACAATTCCATGTTTCCACTAGTTTGCGGATTTATCGTAGGGTTCTGGAGAGAAGCAGAAACATAGAAACATAGAAAATAGGTGTAGGAGTAGGCCATTCGGCCCTTCGAGCCTGTACGCACCGCCATTCAATATGATCATGGCTGATCATCCAACTCAGTATCCCGTACCTGCCTTCTCTCCATACCCCCTGATCCCTTTAGCCACAAGGGCCACATCTAACTCCCTCTTAAATATAGCCAATGAACTGGCCTCAACTACCCTCTGTGGCAGAGAGCAGGGGGGGGAATAAGGGATAGGAGTAGAATTAGGCCATTCAGCCCATCAGATCTACTCCGCCATTCAAAACATGGCCGATCTCTCTCTCCCTCCCAACCCCATTCACCTGCCTTCTCCCCTCTGACACCCGTACTAATCAAGAATCCATCTATCTCTGCCTCAAACTGACTTGTGGCCCCCACGGCCTTTCTGTGGCAAAGAATTCCACAGATTCACCGCCCTCTGACTAAAGAAATTCCTCCTCATCTCCTTCCTAAACGAACGCCCTTCAATTCTGAGGCTGTGCCCTCTGGCAGTCTTTTTTGCAAAGGGTCAGATATCAAATAATTTCGACTTCGTGGGCCAAGAGACGAAATCGAAGATGTTATGTGGGTACTTGTATAACAAGGAAACCAAAACACGATTTTATTAGCACGCCATCGGTAAACGGTTTTCCTCGCTGGCAGTTTTTTTCCCGCCATTTTCTTTTTGCCACTTTTATGAACAGATTTCGCCGTGATGAGATATTACGTTTAAAATCTTCCAATGTTTTCTGACTGTTGCTTCCCTGAGAGTCGGGGATATTGTGTTGAGTGTTTGGCAAAGGTACTAGAGGAGCAAGATGGACCACTCTGTTGAAATCGCCCGCACTGAAGGGCGGTACGCAAAGGAGCGTAACGACCGCCATTTTAGTAGGCATCGGGGGATGGGGCAAAGAAGCCATTTTAGTAAGCAAAACCCACCGTTCGCTAGGCCTCTCGCAGTGTAATCAGTGTTTTGGGGGAACAGTGTGTGTGATGATACCATTAAAATGCAGAATATATCTCATCTACCAATTCACAGGTTGTTATTATTTTCGTTTTAAATGTTTCTGCAAGTTTCCGCCTACTAAAATGGCCGCCGTGGCCTACTACGGTTTTTAGGGTCGAGTGGTCTATCTTGCTCCTCTAGTATCTTTGGTGCTTATATATATATATATATATATATATATTCCTTTATTCGTCCCACACCGGGGAATTTAGAAGGATGAGAGGAGATCTTTTCGGAACGTATAAGATTATTAAGGGGTTGGACACGTTAGAGGCAGGAAACATGTTCCCAATGTTGGGGGAGTCCAGAACCAGGGGCCACACACAGTTTAAGAATAAGGGGTCGGCCATTTAGAACGGAGATGAGGAAAAACTTTTTCAGTCGGAGAGTTGTGAATCTGTGGAATTCTCTGCCTCAGAGGGCAGTGGAGGCCAATTCTCTGAATGCGTTCAAGAGAGAGTTAGATAGAGCTCTTAAGGATAGCGGAGTCAGGGGGTATGGGGAGAAGGCAGGAACGGGGTACTGATTGAGAATGATCAGCCATGATCACATTGAATGGCGGTGCTGGCTCGAAGGGCCGAATGGCCTCCTCCTGCACCTATTGTCTATTGTCTATTGAAATTTACAGTGTTAGTTCAGCAAAGTGGATAGCAAGGGAGAAAGAGATCATTATAAACAAAAGATACATGAATTGCCATCCGTTTTCCTGCGTGTTCTTAGCTGTTGTTGTTGACTCGTCTGCTGGGAGCAGTGCTGGTTGTGCAGTCTCACAGCAGCAGTCTAGTAATGTCGATGGGCACTGTATTCTTTTAGCACATCTCTAGCGGTCACAGCAAATTAAACGCAATGCTTTGTCAACTAATTCAGTAACAAAATAATCCCCACTCCACTGGTCCTTAAAAGCACCACATTCCAAGTCAACTTTCCCCTTCTTGTTTTGAAGTGATGGGTTCAAACTGGTAAAATAGAGAGGGAGGGAGAGAGAGAGAGAGAGAGAGAGAAGGGGTCAGTGAGAGAGAGGAGGGGGTGGGAGACAAGAAGGGGAGAGAGAGAGAGAGAGAGGAGGAGAGTGAGAGAGAGAGAAGGGGGGAGAGAAGGGGGGGGAGAGAGAGAGAGAGAGAGAGAGAGAGAGAGAGAGAGAGAGAGAGAGGTGAGAGAGAGAGAGGAGGGGTGAAAGAGAGGAGAGAGAGAGAGAGAAGAGAGAAAGAAGGGGAGAGAGAGAGGGATGAGAGGGGGAGAGAGAGAGAGAGAGGAGTGAGAGAGAGGGGCGAGAGAGAGAAGAGGAGAGGGGAGAGAGGGAGAAGGGGAGAGAGAGAGAGAGGGGTGAGAGAGAGAGAGAGAGAGAAGAGGGTGAGAGAGAGAGAGAGAGAGAGAGAGAGGAGAGAGAGAGGAGAGAGAGAGAGGAGGGTGGGAGAGAGAGAGAGGGGAGAGAGGAGAGAGAGAGAGAGAGAGAGAGGAGAGAGAGAGAGAGAGAGGAGAGAGAGAGAGAGAGAGAGAGAGAGAGAGAGAG
>NC_135986.1:22214634-22237787 GCF_053455715.1 Rhinoraja longicauda | reverse complement strand
AGGAAACGTCCTTTAATTCTGAGGCTGTGCCCTCTGGTCCTAGACTCTCCCACTAGTGGAATCATCCTCTCCACATCCACTCTATCCAGGCCGCTCACTATTCTGCACGTTTCAATGGGGTGCCTCACCTTTAAGGGATTTGCTCAAGATTCCAGCATCTGCAATTCTTTGTTTGTCCATGAGTGCTACACACACTTTCAGTCACCCCAGAGAGTCTTGCAGCTTGGAAACAGGCCCTTCGGCCAACTTACCCATGCCGACCGACCAACAAGCCCCGTCCACGCTAGTCCCACCTGCCTGCGTTTGGCCCATATCCCTCTAAACCTGTCCTATCCATCAGTTTAGTTTAGTTTAGAGACACATCGCGGAAACAGGCCCTTCGGCACACCGGGTCCCGCGCCGACCAGCGATCCCCGCACACTAACACTGTCCTACACCCACTAGGGACAATTTTTACATTTACCAAGCCAATTAACCTACAAACCTGCACGTCTTTGGAGTGTGGAGGAAAACGAAGATCTCGGAGAAAACCCACGCTGGTCACGGGGAGAACGTACAAACTCCGTTCAGACGGCGCCCGTAGTCGGGATCGAACCCGGAACTCTGGCGCTGTGGAGGCAGCAATCTACCGTTGCACCTAGGTTTGCCAACTCTGTCCCGTATTAGCCGGGACACCCCGTATATTGGGCTAAATTGGTTTGTCCCGTACGGGACCGCCCTTATCCCGTATTAGGACCGGGGGCCCGCTGTAGGCCGCCGGACGCTGTAGGCCGTGGGGCCGTTCTAGGCCCGGACAGTGTAGGCCCGGACAGTGTAGGCCCGGACAGTGTAGGCCGGACACTGTAGGCCCGGACAGTTGTAGGCCCGGACAGTGTAGGCCCGGACCAGTGTAGGCCCGGACAGTGTAGGCCCGGACAGTGTAGGCCCGGACAGTGTAGGGGCCCGGACAGTGTAGGCCCGGACACTGTAGGCCCGGACAGTGTAGGCCCGGACAGCGTAGGGCCGGAGTCCCGGGGCGCCGCCTAACAGAGGTTGCCTAGCAACCCGCCTCCGGCCCGGGCGGCCGCCATTGGTGGAGCGGGAGCATGCTGGCTGGGTGAGGTCACGTGGGCGCGGGGCGGTGACGTCACCTATTGTCCCTTATTTGGGAGTGAAAAGTTGGCAACCCCTAGCGGCAGCACTAGAGAAAAAAGGATGGGTGCTAGATTTCAACAAGGAGTCATAACAAGGAGTCATGGGCTCGAAGGGCCGAATGGCCTCCTCCTGCACCTATTGTCTATTGTCTATAACAAGGTTGGAGGGCCATTACTTAGAGTCATTGAGTGACACAGCATTGGAAACAGGCCCTTCGGCCCATCTTGCCCACACCGGCCAACATGTCCCAGCTACACTAGTCCCCACCTGCCTGCGTTTGGCCCAAATCCCTCTAAACCCGTCCTATCCATGTACCTGTCTAATTGTCTCTTAAACGTCGGGATAGTCCCCAGCCTCAACTACCTCCTCCGGCAGCTCGTTCCGTACACCCACCACCCTCTGTGTGAAAAAGTTACCCCTCAGATTCCGATAAAATCTTTCCCCCTTCAATTTAAAACCCGTGTCCTCTGGTCCTCGATTTCCACCTACTCAGGGCAAGAGTCTCGCTGCGTCCACCAGATCTTTCCCCCTCAGGATTTTCTTACGCTTAAAACCTGGGTGCGTGGAAGCTTCTGGAACATTCTTCCTCAAATCAGGTGACCACAACCGTACACTTGGTCTTACAGCACCAGTGCTCTGTGTGATTCTGAACAATACTTCCCCTTTGCTGAATGTCGGCGAAGTCACTTCCTCATAGCTTGCAGTACCTGCTCGATAACCTTCTGCAATTCAAGGCCAATGTTCTCTGTAACTCTCTCTCTCCCAGAGGGCAGTGAATTCTCTGGAGGTCTCCAGTCTCAGAGCAGTGCGCAGAAAACAGGTGCTGGAGGAGGCCATTTGGCCCTTCCAGCCAGCACCGCCATTCACCGTGATCATGGCTGATCATCCACAATCAGTAACCCGTGCCTGCTTCTCTCCCATATCCCTTGATTCCACTAGCCCCTAGAGCTCTATCTAACTCTCTTTTTAAATTCATCCAGTGAATCGGCCTCCACTGCCTCTGTGGCAGAGAATTCCACAAATTCACAACTCTCTGGGTGAAAAAGGTTTTTTCCCACCTCAGTTTTAAATGGCCTCCCCTTTTATTCTTAGACTGTGTGTGTGGCCCCTGGTTCTGGACTCCCCCAACATTGGGAACTTTTTTCCTGCATCCAGCTTGTCCAGTCCTTTTATAATTTTATACGTCTCTTTCTGTGGCAGAGAAGTCCACAAATTGTGTGCAGTTTTGGTCTCCAAATTTGAGGAAGGATATTCTTGCTATTGAGGGCGTGCAGCGTAGGTTTACTAGGTTAATTCCCGGGATGGCGGGACTGTCGTACGTTGAAAGACTGGAGCGACTGGCTTGTATACACTGGAATCTGGAAGGATGAGAGGGGATCTTATTGAAACATATAAGATTATTAAGGGGTTGGACACGCTAGAGGCAGGAAACATGTTCCCCAATGTTGGGGGAGTCCAGAACCAGGGGCCACAGTTTAAGAATAAGGGGTAGGCCATCTAGAACGAAGATGAGGAAAAACTTTTCTACTCAGAGAGTTGTGAATCTGTGGAATTCTCTGCCTCAGAAGGCAGTGGAGGCCAATTCTCTGAATGCATTCAAGAGAGAGCTAGATAGAGCTCTTAAGGATAGCGGAGTCAGGGGGTATGGGGAGAAGGCAGGAACGGGGTACTGATTGAGAATGATCAGCCATGATCACATTGAATGGCGGTGCTGGCTCGAAGGGCCGAATGGCCTCCTCCTGCACCTATTCTCTTTGTTTAAATGTACAACTCTCTGGATGAAAAAAGTTTGTTCTCACCTCAGTTTTAATTGGCCTCACCTTTATTCTTAGGACTGTGTGTGTGGCCCCTGGTTCTGGGACTCCCCCAACATTGGGAACATTTTTCCTGCATCTAGCTTGTCCAGTCCTTTTATAATTTTATCTGTCCTCTATAAGAGACAATAGACAATAGGTGCAGGAGGAGGCCATTCGGCCCTTCGAGCCAGCACCGCCATTCAATGTGATCATGGCTGATCATTCTCAATCAGTACCCCGTTCCTGCCTTCTCCCCATACCCCCTGACTCCGCTATCCTTAAGAGCTCTATCTAGCTCTCTCTTGAATGCATTCAGAGAATTGTCCTCCACTGCCTTCTGAGGTCTCTATAAAAGAATACATCTCTCTTGAACTCTCTGCCCCAGTGTAGAATATCTCTCTGGAACTCTCTAATTGCAGAGCGCAGTGAATCTGAGGAGTATCTCTGCATCCTTATCTCACGAGAAACCTTAAAGCAGCCTTTCGAAAACCTCCATTGGGAAAGATTAATAAAAGTTAATGCAAGACTAGGATAGGAAATGTTTTGTTTGCAGTCACGTGTACCGAGGTACAGTGAAAAGCTTTTGTTAAGTGCTCTAACCAGTCAGCGGAAAGACTATACAGTGCCCCTCCATAATGTTCGGGACAAAGAGCTATCATTTATTTATTTGCCTCTGTGCTCCCACGATTTGAGATTTGTAATAGGGAAAAAATCACACGCAGTTAAAGTGCATATTGTCAGATTTTATTCAAGGCCAATTTTTATACAAAGGCCACAGTTTAAGAATAAGGGGTAGGCCATTTAGAACGGAGACGAGGAAAGACTTTTTCAGTCAGAGAGTTGTGAATCTGTGGAATTCTCTGCCTCAGAAGGCAGTGGAGGCCAATTCTCTGGATGCTTTCAAGAGAGAGTTAGATAGAGCTCTTAAGGATAGCGAGTCAGGGGGTATGGGGAGAAGGCAGGAACGGGGTACTGATTGAGAATGATCAGCCATGATCACATTGAATGGCGGTGCGTACAGGCTCGAAGGGCCGAATGGCCTCCTCCTTCTACACCTACACCAATGGCCTCCCTCCTGCACCTGTTGCCTATTGTCTATACATTTTGGTTTCACCGTGTAGAAATCACAGCTGTGTTTATACGTCGTGCTCCCATTTCAGGGCACCATAATGTTAGGGACGCATGGATTAACAGGTGTTTGTGTTTGCTCAGGTGTGTTTAAATCTCTCTGTAATGCAGGTATAAGACAGCTCTCAGCACCGACGATGTATAAAAATATCCTTTAATCACATCTGACGATGTGCACTTTAACCAAATGTGATTTTTTTTCTCTTACAAGGACATTGTAGGCCCGGACGCTGTAGGCCCGGACACTGTAGGCCCGGACACTGTAGGCCCGGACAGTGTAGGCCCGGACACTGTAGGCCCGGACACTGTAGGCCCGGACACTGTAGGCCCCCGGCCCCGACAGTGTAGGCCCGGACGCTGTAGTCCGGAGTGTACTGTACAGGATTACAATCAAGCCGTACAGATAAAGGGGATAACGTTTAAGGGAATAAAGTCCAGTAAAGTCCGATTAAAGATAGTCTAAGGGTCTCCAATGAAGTAGATGTAGGGGTTGCCAACTCTCTCACTCCCAAATACGGGACAAGGTGACGTCACCGCCCCGCGCCCCACGTGACCTCACCCAGCCAGCGGCCATGTGCTCCCCGCTCCACCAATGGCGGCCGCCCGGGCTGGGAGGCGGGTTGCCTAGGCAACCTCCGTTACGCGGCGCCCGGGGCCTACAGTGTCCGTGCCTACACTGTCCGGGCCTACACTGTCCGGGCCTACACTGTCAGGGCCTACAGTGTCCGGGCCTACACTGTCGGGACCTACAGTGTCCGGGCCTACACTGTCGGGGACCTACAGTGTCTGTGCCTACAGTGTCCCGGGCCCTACAGTGTCCGGGCCTACACTGTCAGGGCCTACAGTGTCCGGGCCTACACTGTCGGGACCTACAGTGTCCGGGCCTACACTGTCCGGGACCTACAGTGTCCGGGCCTACAGTGTCCGGGCCTACAGCATCCGGGCCTACAGTGTCCGGGACCTACAGGGTCCGGGCCTACAGTGTCCGGGCCTACAGTGTCCGGGACCTACAGGGTCCGGGCCTACAGCGTCCGGGCCTACAGCGTCCGGGCCTACAGCATCTGGGCCTAATACGGACAAGGGCAGGACAATTTAGCCCAAAATACGGGATGTCCCGGCTAATACGGGACAGTTGGCAACCCTAAGTAGATAGAAGTTCAGGACTTCTCTCTGGTTGTGGTAGGACGGTTTCAGTTGTCTGATAACAGCCGGGAAGAAACTGTCCCTGAATCTGGAGGTGTGCGTTTTTCACACACTTCTGTACCTCTTGCCCGATGGAGAGGGGAGATAAGGGCGGCACGGTGGCGCAGCGGTAGAGTTGCTGCTTTACAGCGAATGCAGCGCCGGAGACTCAGGTTCGATCCTGACTACGGGTGCTGCACTGTACAGAGTTTGTACGTTCTCCCCGTGACCTGCGTGGGTTTTCTCCGAGATCTTCGGTTTCCTCCCACACTCCAAAGACGTACAGGTATGTAGGTTAATTGGCTGGGTAAATGTAAAAGATTGTCCCTAGTGGGTGTAGGATAGTGTTAATGTACGGGGATCGCTGGGCGGCACGGACTTGGAGGGCCGAAAAGGCCTGTTTCCGGCTGTATATATATGATATGATGATATGAAGGGGGAGTGACTGGGTTGAGACTGGTCCCTGATGAGGCTGCTGGCCTTGCCGAGGCAGCGCGGATCGTGTTGGGTAACAGGAAAATGGCAATGAAACTAAACGTGATTTTAATTTAGTCTGTCTTCATAGCGGAAGACACATAAACTCTCTGTAACAGGAGTTACGACAGGCTGGAGCGAAAGAGGAACTGGAAAAAAATAGAGCCAGTTTAGTTTAGTTTAGTTTAGAGATACAGCGTGGAAACAGGCCCTTCGGCCCACCGGGTCCGTGCCGCCCAGCGATCCCCGCACACTAACACTATCCTACACACACTAGGGACAATTTACAATTTTTACCAAAGCCATTTAATCTATAAACATGTGTAGGAGAGAAAGAACTGCAGATGCTGGTTTAACTCGAAGGTAGACACAAAATGCTGGAGTAACTCAAGGGGACAGGCAATAGACAATAGGTGCAGGAGGAGGCCATTCGGCCCTTCGAACCAGCACCGCCATTCAATGTGATCATGGCTGATCATTCTCAATCAGTACCCCATTCCTGCCTTCTCCCCATACCCCCTGACTCCGCTATCCTTAAGAGCTCTATCTAGCTCTCTCTTGAATGCATTCAGAGAATTGGCCTCCACTGCCTTCTGAGGCAGAGAATTCCACAGATTCACAACTCTCTGACTGAAAAAGTTTTTCCTCATCTCCGTTCTAAATGGCCGACCTCTTATTCTTAAAAATGGGTGGCCCCTGGTTCTGGACTCCCCCCAACATTGGGAACATGTTTCCTGCCTCTAACGTGTCCAATCCCTTAATAATCTTATACGTTTCGATAAGATCCCCTCTCATCCTTCTAAATTCCAGTGTATACAAGCCTAGTCGCTCCAGTCTTTCAACAAAGGGCAGTCCCGCCATTCCGGGAATTAACCTGGTAAACCTACGCTGCACGCCCACGAATTTGAGGTTTTTGACCATCTCTACCTTGGCGCTGTCAATACTAACTGGGGTCTGTGCACATCTTCGCTTCCTGAAGTCGATCACTATCTCCTTTGACTTGCTGACAATGAGATTTCCCCCGGTCTTGAATGAACTTGATCTTTCCCTGCGGTGTACAGCGGCCACGTGCTCCCGCTCCACCAATGGTGGCCGCCCGGGCTGGGAGGCGGGTTGCTACGTAACCTCTGTTAGGCGGCACCTGGGCCTCTGGGCCTACACTGTCCGGGCCTACACTGTCCGGGCCTACACTGTCTGGACCTCCAGTGTCCGGGCCTACACTGACCGGGCCTGCACTGTCCGGGCCTACACTGTCCGGGCCTACACTTTCTGGGCCTACACTGTCCGGGCCTGCACTGTCCGGGCCTACACTTTCTGGGCCTACACTGTCCGGGCCTACACTGTCCGGGCCTACACTTTCTGGGCCTACACTGTCCGGGCCTACAGTGTCCGGGCCTACACTTTCTGGGCCTACACTGTCCGGGCCTACACTGTCCGGGCCTACACTGTCCGGGCCTACACTGTCCGGGCCTGCACTGTCCGGGCCTGCACTGTCCGGGCCTGCACTGTCCGGGCCTGCACTGTCCGGGCCTGCACTGTCCGGGCCTGCACTGTCCGGGCCTGCACTGACCGGGCCTGCACTGACCGGGCCTGCACTGTCCGGGCCTGCACTGTCCGGGCCTACACTTTCCGGGCCTACACTTTCCGGGCCTACACTGTCCGGGCCTACAGTGTCCGGGCCTACACTTTCTGGGCCTACACTGTCCGGGCCTGCACTGTCCGGGCCTGCACTGTCCAGGCCTGCACTGACCGGGCCTGCACTGTCCGGGCCTACACTGTCCGGGCCTACACTTTCTGGGCCTACACTGTCCGGGCCTACAGTGTCCGGGCCTACACTTTCTGGGCCTACACTGTCTGGGCCTACACTGTCCGGGCCTACACTGTCCGGGCCTACACTGTCTGGGCCTACACTGTCCGGGCCTACACTGTCCGGGCCTACAATGTCTGGGCCTACACTGTCCGGGCCTAATATGGGACAAGGGCGGTCCCGTAGGGGCCAAACCAATTTAGCCCAAAATACGGGATGTCCCAGCTGATACGGGACAGTTGGCAACAGTACCTGCTAGCCAAACTTCTCTTTAGTTTAGTTTAGAGATACAGCACGGAAACAGGCCCTTCGGCCCACCAGGTCCGCGCCGACCAGCGATCCCCGCACACTAACACTGCCCGACACCCACTAGAGAATGTTTATATTTATACCAAGCCGATTAGCCCACACACTAAGGACAATTTGCAGATGGCAATTAACCGACAAACCTGCATGTTTAGTTTAGTTTAGTTTAGAGATACAGCGGGGAAACAGGCCCTTCGGCCCACTAAGTCCGTGCCGCCCAGCGATCCCCGCACATTAATGCACTATCTTACACCCACGAGGGACAACTTTTACATTTACCAAGCCAATTAACCTACAAACCCTCTGTGGCAAAAATGAGGAAAGATTGGAAAGACTGGGGCTTGTATTCACTGGAGTTTAGAAGGACGAGAGGGGATCTTATAGAGACGTATAAAATCATAAAAGGACTGGACAAGCTAGATGCAGGAAAAATGTTCCCAATGTTTGGGGGAGTCCAGAACCAGGGGCCACACACACACAGTCTAAGAATAAAGGGGAGGCCATTTCAAACTGAGGTGAGAAAAAACCTTTTCACCCAGAGAGTTGTGAATTAATTCTCTGCCACAGAATTAATTCTCTGCCCAGCGATCCCCGCACACTAACACTATCCCACACCCACTAGGGACAATTTTTACATTTGCCCAGCCAATTAACCTACAAACCTGTACGTCTTTGGAGTGCGGGAGGAAACCGAAGATCTCGGAGAAAACCCACGCAGGTCACATAACATAACATAACATAACAACACTTTATTGTCACTCGGCACAAACACCGAGCGAAATTTCAGCAGTCACACAAGACACAGCAAAAAAGAAAAGAACACAGGACACCCGACCCCAACACAAACATCCATCACAGTGACTCCAAACACCCCCTCACTGTGATGGAGCAACAAAACTTCCCCTCTCTTCCCCCCGCACCCACGGACAGGCAGCTCGACCGATACCGAGGCAAACGACACGCACAGCCCCCCGCAAGGGGATGGAAGGCCCCGCGGCCGAGCCGCCCCGGGCACCGAAACGTCCCGCGGCCGCACCGGGCGATGTTAAGTCCAGCGGCCGAGACGCCCCGGGCACTGAAACGTCCCGCGGCCGAACAGCGCTGACGATGTTAAGTCCAGCGGCCAAGCCGCGCCAGGCACTGAAACGTCCCGCGGCCACACAGGGCGATGTTAAGTCCAGCGGCCAAGCCGCACCCAGCACTGAAACGTCCCGCGGCCGCACCGGGCACTGAAACGTCCCGCGGCCGAGCCGCACCGGGCACTGAAACGTCCCGCGGCCGCACCGGGCGATGTTAAGTCCAGCGGCCGAGCCGCACCGGGCACTGAAACGTCCCGCGGCCGAGCTGCGCCGGCGATGTTAAGGCCCGCAGCCGAGCCGCGCCGGGCGATGGAAGGCCCCGCGGGCGAGCTGCGCCCCGGGGAAGAGACCTAATAAAAGAAAGGTTTCCCCCCGCCCCCCACCCCACCCCACCCCACACCCCCACCACACATACACAGCCAAAAACAGAAACAAAAACCATCCCAACACCGACACAAACAAAAAAAAAGAAAAAAAGACAACAGACTGCCAGAGAGCCGCAGCCGTTAGGCGCAGCCAACTCCTCCCACGGGGGAGAACGTACAAACTCCGTACAGGCGGTGCCCGTAGTCGGGATGGAACCCGAGTCTCCGGCGCTGCATTCGCTGTAAGGTGGCAACTCTACCGTCCCGCCATCCCGAGGATTAACCCGGTGAACCTACGCTGCGTAAACGTTTCTTCCCACCCCAGTTTTAAGTGGCCGCCCCCTTTTATCTTTAGACTGTGTGTGGCCCCTGGTTCTGGGCTCCCCCCCCAACAGCGGGAAGATTATTCCCATATCAGAATGTCTCTTCCCATCCGTAGGTCTCTGGTGCTGTAAGGCAGAAGCTCCACTGCCCTCAAAACTCTTCAATGTATAAATGGCTGATCGGAGCTGACACCTCTGGCTCGATTCAGGAGGCTAATCCAATATTAGCTCGCCCAGTAAAACCATTACTGTGTTTTTTAAAATTCCGCACATTGGCTAGTTTCGCTTTTAATAATATCACATCCCCCGACTCCGAGATTATATTCGTCAGAAATAGAACGGCGTGTCGTAATTAGTTGGAATCAAGCGTTATTTATTCACACTTATTTTGAAAGAGGACTAATGCCTTGCACAACCTCAGGAGGTCAACAAGGATGTTGCCAGGACTAGAGGGTGTGAGCTACAGGGGGAGGTTGAGCAGGCTGGGTCTCTATTCCATGGAGCGCAGGAGGATGAGGGGTGATCTTATAGAGGTGTACAAAATCATGAGAGGAATAGATCGGGTAGACGCACAGAGTCTCTTGCCCAGAGTAGTGGAATCGAGGACCAGAGGACACAGGTTGAAGACGGAGGGGAAAAGATTTAATGGTAATCTGAGGGGTAACTTTATCTACACAAAGCTTGGTGGGTGTGTGGAACGACTGTAGGCCCGGGCACTGTAGGCCCGGGCACTGTAGGCCCGGACACTGTAGGCCCGGACACTGTAGGCCCGGACACTGTAGGCCCGGACACTGTAGGCCTGGACACTGTAGGCCCAGACAATGTAGGCCCGGACACTGTAAGCCCGGACACTGTAGGCCCGGACAATGTAGGCCCGGATATTATATGCCCGGACACTGTAGGCCTGGACACTGTAGGCCCGGACACTGTAGGCCCGGACACTGTAGGCCCGGACACTGTAGGCCCGGACACTGTAGGCCCAGACAATGTAGGCCCGGACACTGTAGGCCCGGACACTGTAGGCCCGGACACTTTAGGCCCAGACTCTGTAGCTCGGGGGCCGCTGTAGTCCCGGGCAGTGTAGGCGTGGTGTCCCGGGCGCCGCCTAACGGAGGTTGTGTAGCAACCCGCCTCCCGGCCCGGGCGGCCGCCGTTGGCGGAGCGGGAGCACTTGGCCGCTGGCTGGGTGGCGTAACTCTTTGTCCCTTATTTGGGAGTGAGGAAGTTGGCAACCCTGGTGTGAACTCTGGGTCTGGATAGAGTTAGTGCCTAAAGCCATTTTTCGAGGCTTCCCCCACTGTCTGCCTCAGCGTGACAACGATTCCGGCATCTGCACTTCCTTGTGCAAAAAGAGTCTACTGCTGATTTAGAGGTACAGCGCGGAAACAGGCCCTTCGGCCCATCGGGTCCGCGCCGACCGGCCATCCCCGCACATTAACACACTATCCTACACACACTAGGGACAATCTTTTTACACTTACCAAGCCAAACAACTTACAAACCTGCACGTCTTTGGAGTGCGGGAGGAAACCGAAGATCTCGGAGAAAACTCCTAAGACGTACAGGTTTGTCGGCTAATTGGCTTGGCATAAGTGTAAAAAGTGTAAAGTGTGTGTGTGTGTGTGTGTGGGATAGTGTCAGTGTGCGGGAATCCAGGCCTACATTGTCCGGGCCTACAGTGTCCGGGCATATAATGTCCGGGCCTACACTGTCCGGGCCTGCAGTGTCCGGGCCTGCAGTGTCCGGGCCTGCAGTGTCCGGGCCTTCAGTGTCCGGGCCTGCAGTGTCCGGGCCTGCAGTGTCCGGGCCTGCAGTGTCCGGGACTTCAGTGTCCGGGCCTGCAGTGTCCGGGCCTACAGTGCCCGGCCCTACAGTGCCCGGGCCTACAGTGTCCGGGCCTACAGTGTCCGGGCCTACAGTGTCCGGGCCTGCAGTGTCCGGGCCTATAGTGTCGGGGCCTACAGTGTCCGGGCCTGCAGTGTCCGGGCCTACAGTGTCCGGGCATATAATGTTCGGGCCTACAGTGTCCGGGCATATAATGTCCGGGCCTACATTGTCTGGGCCTACAGTGCCCGGGCCTACAGTGTCCGGGCCTACAGTGTCCGGGCATATAATGTTCGGGCCTACAGTGTCCGGGCATATAATGTCCGGGCCTACATTGTCTGGGCCTACAGTGCCCGGGCCTACAGTGTCCGGGCCTACAGTGCCCGGGCCTACAGTGTCCGGGCCTACAGCGCCGTCCAGGCCTAATACGGGACAAGGGCAGTCCCGTAGGGGACAAAAATATTCGTTGACTTGGCCACCACAGCCGTCTGCGGCAAAGAATTCCACAGAATGACCATCAGACAACCAAAGGTAAACAGGCACACAAAATGCTGGAGTAACTCAGTGTGTGACGTTATACTATAAGAATAATGAAAGGCCTGGATGGAGTGGATGAGGAGAGGATGTCGGTGTGGACTCGGTGGGCCGAAGGGCCTGTTTCCGCGCTGTATCTCTAAACTAAACTGAACTGAACTGAATAGTTCCTCCCCTCACATCAAACCCATGAGCGCGCTGGTTCTCGATAGTCCTAAGATGGAGTAACTCAGCGGGTCAGGCAGCATCTCGGGAGAGAAGGAATGGGTGACGTTTCGGGTCGAGACCCTTCTTCAGACTGAGAGTCATGGGGTAGTGGAAAACGAGAGATAAAGACGGTGATGTAGAGAGGGAAAGAGAGAGAACAAATGAATGAAAGACATGCAAAGAAAGGAACGATGATAAAGGAAACATAGAAACATAGAAAATAGGTGCAGGAGTAGGCCATTCGGCCCTTCGAGCCTGTACGCACCGCCAATCAATATGATCATGGCTGATCATCCAACTCAGTATCCTGTACCTGCCTTCTCTCCATACCCCCTGATCCCTTTAGCCACAAGGGCCACATCTAACTCCCTCTTAAATATAGACAATGAACTGGCCTCAACTACCTTCTGTGGCAGAGAATTCCACAGATTCACCACTCTCTGTGTGAAGAAATGTTTTCTCATCTCGGTCCTAAAAGACTTCCCCCTTATCCTTAAGCTGTGACCCCTGGTTCTGGACTTCCCCAACATCGGGAACAATCTTCCCGCATCTAGCCTCTCCAACCCCTTAAGAATTTTATATGTTTCTATAAGAATCCCAGCGTATACAAACCAAGAAACAGGCCACTGTTAGCTGTGGGCTGGGTGAGAATGAGGCAGTGCAGCGTAGGTTCACCAGGTTAATTCCCGGAATGGCGGGACTGTCATATGAGGAAAGAATGGGTCCACTGGGCTTGTATTCGCTGGAATTTAGAAGGATGAGAGAGGGGGGATCTTATGGAAACATATAAAGTTCTTAAGGGACTGGACAGGCTAGAGGCAGGAAAAATGTTCACCAATGTTGGGGAAGTCCAGAACCAGGGGCCACACACAGTTTAAGAATAAGGGGTCGGCCATTTAAGACGGAGATGAGGAAAAACGTTTTCACCCAGAGAGTTGTGAATCTGTGGAATTCTCTGCCACACAGGGCAGTGGAGGCCGATTCACTGGATGTTTTCAAGAGGGACTAACGGAATCAAGGGACATGGGGAAAAAGCAGGAACGGGGTACTGATTCTGCATGATCAGCCGTGATCATATTGAATGGCGGTGCTGGCTCGAAGGGCCGAGTGGCCTTATCCTGCACCTATTTTCTATGTTTCTATGATCGTATTGAATGGCGGTGCTGGCTCGAAGGGCCGAGTGGCCTACTCCTGCACCTATTTTCTATGTTTCTATGATCACATTAAATGGCGGTGCTGGCTCGAAGGGCCGAGTGGCCTACTCCTGCACCTATTGTCTATGTTTCACGGGCTGCGGTTTGTTGTGGGCTAGGTGAAAACGAGTTGCAGACAATGAGACTCTGCAAAGAGAATTACAGTGGGAGTGTGCAGGGCAGGGCCTAGATCTGACGTGTGTCTTTTCTTCCCCCTATAGTTTTGTCGTTCGGGTCGGTGTCGGATGGTGAGGAGTTGAAAGCGGCCTCGAGGATCGTGGTGAACGCTCGCGCGGTGTGACGGTTCGAGTCCCGACCTCGCCGGCCGGCCGACCCTTGACCCTTGCCCCCGGCGATGGCCTACGACCCCTGGACGTCCTGCGGCCTTGCTGGATGAAGAGGTGGGGCCGAGACTGAGAGGAGGAGGAGGCGGAGGAGGAGACGGTCGCCATCGTCGCGGGGTTTCGAGATGTCGCCTTTCCGGCCCTCCCGCGCCAGGCTCTGAGGCCCGCGGCACGCCTGGGCCCCTGAGGGAGGGGAGGGGACCAAAACAAAAACAAGGGGTGGGGGCGGCTCTCCGCGGCCCGACATGCAGTCAGACGACTTCTTCTTCCGCAAGTTCAAGAGGAGTAACCCCCGACCCCTGCTGACGGCCGTGACCTTCGAAGCCAAGGCCGCCAGGCCGGCCCCGGAGCCGGCCGGCACCACCGTGAGGGCCCGCATCCTGAATGGCCGCCGCAAAGGAGGGGCTCGAAGACGGGAGGGGGGAGGGCAGCGAGGGCCTGCCAGCCCGCCGCTGAGGGAGCCGGTTGGGAGGAGGAGGAGGAGGTGGAGGGACGGTTAGCGGAGGTGGAGGGGGAGGGGCTAGAGGGCAGGGCCGGGGGGCCGGCGCGGGGCCCCGCCATCCAGCGCAGCAACAGCGAGGCGGCCATTGCCGAGAGGCGCGGCCTCCCCCGCGGCCACCGGGGCGGCGCTGCACCGGGAGTACGGCAGTGCCTCGTCGGTGGAGCGGCCCCGTGCCGTTGGGGGTGGGGGGCCCGAGGGGGAGGGGAGAGAGGGAGGGAGAGGGGGACCGAATTGCCGGCCGCCCCCCCGTTTCCAGGACCCTTACCTCCTTCTGGGGCTGCCCGAGATCCCCGGGCATGCCCAGGCCCAGGCTCAGGCTCAGGCCTTCCGCCGGGCCCAGAAGGCCGAGGGGCCCATGTCTCCGGCCCCGACGACCCCCGGGGGGGCCCGTGGCGCCGGCCCCGCAGCCTGGCGCACTACGACGTCCAGAGCCTCCTCTTCGACCCGCAGCGGGCGGCGTGCAGCACGGACAGCGCCGGGGCGGCGCAAGAACATGGTGACCGGGGCCTCGGCGGCCTCCCAGTCGCCGGGCCCCAGCAAGGCCCCGGAGCCGCCCGAGGGGGAGGGGGGGGACGGGGGAGGGGGGAGAGGGAGGGGGAGGGGGAGGTGGGCGCCCTGTCTTGAGCTGTCCGCACTTTCGTAGCGAGGTGGGGGGCGAGGGGGAGCAGCAGAGGTCCAGCCAGTGCCCCAACGCCGCGGTCTCAGTGTTGGAGGAGCCCCGCGAGAGCCAGCTCACACGCACTGGCGTCTACTTCATCGAACACGCCGACCTGGGGGCCAACTACTACCGCAAATACTTCAGCGGCAAAGGTGGGTAACGATCACGCCAGGGATGGCACGAGGGAGGGGGGGAGGGGGGGAGGGTGAGGAGGGAGGGAGGGAGGGAGGGAAGAAGATATAGGGAGGTAAGGGGTGGAGGAGGGAGGGAGGGAGGTAAGGGAGGAGGGAGGGAGGGAGGGAGGTAGGGAGGAGGGAGGGCAGGAGGGAGGGAGAGGGAGGGAGAGGGGGGAGGGAGGGAGGGAGGGAGGGAGGGAGGAGGGAGGGAGGGGAGGGAGGGAGGGAGGGAGGGGAGGGGAGGGAGGGAGGGAGGCGGGGCCGCTCCGCGTCTGCCCACGTCTGCTCTCTCCCTCTCCGCACCATCGCACAGGGCAGTGGGCTAGCGTTGCCAACTGTCCCGTATTAGCTGGGACATCCCGTATTTTGGGCTAAATTGGTTTGTCCCGTACGGGACCGCCCTTGTCCCGTATTAGGCCCGGACAGTGTAGGCCCGGACACTGTAGGCCCGGACAGTGTAGGCCCGGACGCTGTAGGACCGATGCTGTAGGCCTGGACACTGTAGCCCAGACAGTGTAGGCCCGGACACTGTAGGCCCGGACAGTGTAGGCCCGACACTGTAGGCCGGACGCTGTAGGCCCGGACAGTGTAGACCCAGACAGTGTAGGCCCCGGAGGCCCGGGCGCCGCCTAGCGGAAGTTGCTTAGCAACCCGCCTCCCGGCCCCGGGCGGCCGCCATTGGTGGAGCGGGAGCACGTGGCCGCTGGCTCGGTGAGGTCACGTGGGGGCGTGGGGCTGGTGACGTCACCTTGTCCCTTATTGGAAGTGAGATAGTTGGCAACCCCTACAACGGGCACACCCTACACTAGCCCAAAACGCACAGAGACATAGGATATTTTAAGGCAGAGATAGATAGATTCTTGATTAGTGCGGGTGTCAGGGTTATGGGGAGAAGGCAGGAGAATGTGGGTTAGGAGGGAGAGATAGGTCAGCCATGATTGAATGGCGGAGTGGACTCGATGGCTGAATGGCCTAATTCTGCTCCTATCACTTACGACCTTATGACAGAGAGAGAGAGAGAGAGACATAAATAGACAGAAACACACACACACACACACACACACACACACCCACACACACCCCACACACACACACACACACACAGTGACACACACACACACACACACACACACACACACACACACACCCCACACACACCCACACACACACACACACACACAGTGACACACACACACACACACACACACACACTCACACACACACACACACACACACAGTGACACACACAGTGACACACTCTGAGATCTTATCGAAACGTATAAGATTATTAAGGGGTTGGACACGTTAGAGGCAGGAAACATGTTCCCAATGTTGGGGGGAGTCCAGAACCAGGGGCCACACAGTTTAAGAATAAGGGGTCGGCCATTTAGAACGGAGATGAGGAAAAACTTTTTCAGTCAGAGAGTTGTGAATCTGTGGAATTCTCTGCCTCAGAAGGCAGTGGAGGCCAATTCTCCGAATGCATTCAAGAGAGAGCTGGATAGAGCTCTTAAGGATAGCGGAGGTTAGGGGGTAATGGGGAGAAGGCAGGAACGGGGGTACTGATTGAGAATGATCAGCCATGATCACATTGAATGGCGGTGCGTACAGGCTCGAAGGGCCGAATGGCCTCCTCCTGCACCTATTCTCCATTGTCTATTGTTGGCCGGTGTGGGCCGAAGGGCCTGTTTCCGGGCTGTCTCATGCTACCACTCTGTGACCTCAGAACCCTTCGTCCCTGTCTGTCCGCTGCGTGATTCACAGCGCCTGTGGACAAGGCCTTGTTGCAAGAGTCACCCTCCACTGCAGCCAGCCCTGCGTCCTCTGCCTGCACAGGATGCTGCGGGCAGGATGCGGCCTTCGGCTGCCTAAGCAACGCAGGCCTCTCCGGAGCCCCGCGGTCTGGCAGGCATGGCAGCAGCTTCGTTAAAAGGTCACCAGGAGCGGAATTAGGCCATTCGGCCCATCAAGTCTACTCCACCATTCAATCATGGCCGACCTCTCTCTCCTCCTATCCCCATTCTCCTGCCTTCTCCCCGTTATTCCCGACTTCCGTACTAATTCCCCGAATGGCGGGACTATCATATGTTGAAAGACTGGAGCGACTAGGTTTGTATACACTGGAATTTAGAAGGATGAGAGGGGATCTTATCGAAACGTACAAGATTATTAAGGGGTTGGACACGTTAGAGGCAGGAAACATGTTCCCAATGTTGGGGGAGTCCAGAAACCAGGGGCCACACAGTTTAAGAATAAGGGGTCGGACCATTTAGAACTGAGATGGGGAAACAGATAATTCAGTCAGAGAGTTGTGAATCTGTGGGATTCTCTGCCTCAGAAGGCAGTGGCAGGCAATTCTCTGAATACATTCAAGAGAGAGCTAGATAGAGCTCTTAAGGATAGCGGAGTCAGGGGGTATGGGGAGAAGGCAGGAAACGGGGTACTGATTGAGAATGATCGGCCATGATCACAGTGAATGGCGGTGCTGGCTCGAAGGGCCGAATGGCCTACTCCTGCACCTATTGTCTATTGTCTATAATCAAGAATCTATCCATCTCTGCCTTAATATATCCACTGACTTGGCTCCACAGATTCATAAGGTTGCCAACTGAACCGTATTAGCCGGGACATCCCGTATTTTGGGCTAAATTGGTTTGTCCCGTATGGGACCGCCCTTGTCTCCGTATTAGGACCGGACACTGTAGGCCCGGACACTGTAGGCCCGGACACTGTAGGTCCGGACAGCACTGTAGCCCGGACACTGTACGCCCGGACACTGTAGGCCCGGACACTGTAGGCCCGGACACTGTAGGCCCGGACACGGTAGGCCCGGACACTGTAGGCCCGGACACTGTAGGCCCGGACACTGTAGGCCCGGACACTGTAGGCCCGGACACTGTAGGCCCGGGCACTGTACGCCCGGACACTGTAGGCCCGGACACTAGGCCCGGACACTGTAGGCCCGGACAGTGTAGCCCCTGACACTGTAGGCCCGGGGGCTGCTGTAGGCCCGGACAGTGTAGGCCCGGACAGTGTAGGCCCGGACAGTGTAGGCCCGGACACTGTAGGCCCGGACACTGTAGGCCCGGGGGACACTGTAGGCCCTGACACTGTAGGCCCGGACACAGTAGGCCCGAGCGGCACTGTAGGCCCGGACACTGTGAGTGAAGAAATTCCTCGTCATCTCCTTCCTAAAGGAACGTCCTTTAATTCTGAGGCTGTGCCCTCTGGTCCTAGACTCTCCCACTAGTGGGAACATCCTCTCCACATCCACTCTATCCAGGCCGCTCACTATTCGGTAAATTTTCAATGAGGGTCTCCCCCTCATCCTTCTAAACTCCAGCGAGTACAGGCCCAATGCCCACAAACGCTCATCGTAGGTTAACCTAGGATCAATCTTGTGAACTTTTATTGTTATTAAACGTTATTGTCACCTGTACCGAGGTACAGTGAAAAAGCTTTCGTTGCGTCAGCGGAAAGACAACACACGATTACAATCGAACCATTACAGTGCACAGATACATAGAAACATAGAAAATAGGTGCAGGAGTAGGCCATTCGGCCTTCGAGCCTGTACGCACCGCCATTCAATATGATCATGGCTG
This sequence comes from Rhinoraja longicauda, assembly GCF_053455715.1. Taxonomy (NCBI): domain Eukaryota; kingdom Metazoa; phylum Chordata; class Chondrichthyes; order Rajiformes; family Arhynchobatidae; genus Rhinoraja; species Rhinoraja longicauda. The sequence goes on along the minus strand of NC_135986.1, from coordinate 22,219,150 downwards.
ATCATCCAGCTCAGTATCCCGTACCTGCCTTCTCTCCATACCCCTGATCCCTTTAGCCACAAGGGCCACATCTAACTCCCTTCTAAATATAGCCAATGAACTGGCCTCAACTACCCTCTGTGGCAGAGAATTCCACAGATTCACCACTCTTTGTGTGAAAAAAAACGTTCTCATCTCGGTCCTAAAAGACTTCCCCCTTATCCTTAAACTGTGACCCATTGTTCTGGACTTCCCCAACATCGGGAACAATCTTCCCGCATCTAGCCTGTCCAACCCCTTAAGAATTTTGTACATTTCTATAAGATCCCCCCTCAATCTTCTAAATTCCAGCGAGTTTCTACATGAAAAGGGAATGATATTTAGTGCGAGGTAAAGCCAGCAAAGTCCGATCAAGGATAGTCCGAGGGTCACCAAAGAGGTAGATAGTAGTTCAGTTCTCTGTCGCTGTGAGGAAGCTACTCTATCATGTTACCCCCCAAACCCAGTTGACTCAGGTAGAACCTTCGACAGTGGCGCAGCGGTAGAGTTGCTGCCTCACAGCGCCAGGACCCAGGTTCGATCCCGACTACGGGCGCTGTCTGTACGGAGTTTGTATGCTCTCCCCGTGACCTGCGTGGGTTTTCTCCGGGTGCTCCGGTTTCCTCCCACACTCCAAAGACGTGCAGGTTGCAATTTAACACTGTCCTACGCGCGTGCACACACACACACACACACAGACACACACACACACACACACACACACACACACTACACACACACACACGGAACATTTTTTACACATTATACCAATCCGATTAACCTACAAAACCTGCACGTCTTTGGAGTGTGGGAGGAACCGAAGAATCTCGGAGAAAACCCACGCAGGTCACGGGGAGAACGTACAAACTCCGCACAGACGGCGCCGTGGTGGTGTAGGATGGTGTCAGTGTGTCCGCGGGGATCGCTGGTCGGCGCGGGCCCGGCGGGCCGAAGGGGGCCTGTTTCCGCGCTGTATCTCTAAACTAAACCCTCGCCCTCCCCCCCCTACTTGTGTCTCCGCAGAGCATCAGAACTTCTTTGTGTCGACGAGAGCCTTGGCCCAGTGGCGGTCACTTTGAGGAGGGAAGAGAAAGACAAGGATTCTGGGAACAGCTCGCAGTACAACTAACGCATCATTGTGAGAGACCTCAGAGGTAGGCCGAGAACACCCCGCCCCCGACTGGGGAGGAGGTCATAACGTCACGCGCGTTAGGAGCGGAATTAGGCCATTCGGCCCATCAAGTCTACTCTGCCGTTCCATCATGGCTGATCTATCTCTCCCTCAACCTGTCCAAGTCTTTTCTGCAGAGTCCCTGCTTTCTCTACCCTACGGTCATAAGGAATTGGAGCAGAATTAGTCCATCAGTCCACTCCGCCATTCAATCATGGCTGATCTATCTCTCTCCCTCCTAACCCCATTCTCCTGCCTTCTCCCCATAACCTCTGACACCCGCACTAATCAAGAATCTATCTCTGCATTAAAAATACCCACTGACTTGTGGCCTCCACAGCCGTCGGTGGCAAAGAATTCCACAGATTCACCGCCCTCTGAAATTCCTCCTCATCTCCTTCCTAAAAGAACGTCCTTTAATTCTGAGGCTGTGCCCTCTGGTCCTGGACTCTCCACTAGTGGGAACATCCTCTTCACATCCACTCTATCCAGGCCGCTCACTGTTCTGTAAGTTTCAACGAGGTCCCTCCTCGTTCTTCTAAACTCCAGCGAGTACAGGCCCCGTGTACACAAACGTTCATCGTACGTTAACCCACTCATTCCTGGATCGTTCTCGTAAACCTCCTCTGGACCCTCTCCAGAGCCAGCTCATCCTTCCTCAGATACGGGGCCCAAAATTGCTGCCATATCCCAAATGGGGCCTGACCAGCGCCTTATACAGCCTCAGCATTACATCCCTGTTTTTGTATACAAGCCCTCTTGAAATAAATGCCAGCATCGAGTTCGCTTTCTTTACTACCGATTCGACTTGCAGATTAACTATTTGGGAATCCTGCACCGTCGATCCCAAGTCCCTTTGCACCTCCGATTTCTGGATTCTCTCCCCATTTAGAAAATAGTCTAGGCCTTTATTCCTACCACCGAAATGCCCGCTGTGTTCCATCTGCCCCTTCTCTGCCCACCTGTCCCAAGTCATCTGCAGAGTAGACACAAAATGCTGGAGCAACTCAGCGGGACAGGCAGCATCTCTTGGAGAGAAGGAACGGGTGACGTTTCGGGGCCTACACTGTCCGGGCCTACAGTGTCCGGGCCTACACTGTCCGGGCCTACACTGTCAGGGCCTACACTGTCTGGGCCTACAGTGTCGGGGCCTACACTGTCCGGGCCTACACTGTCAGGGCCTACACTGTCCGGCCTACAGCGTTCGAGCCTATAGCGCTCCCCCGAGCCTAAGCGGTCAAACATAGAAACATAGAAAATAGGTGCAGGAGTAGGCCATTCGGCCCTTCGAGCCTGTACGCACCGCCATTCAATATGATCATGGCTGATCATCCAACTCAGTATCCCGTACCTGCCTTCTCTCATACCCCCTGATCCCTTTATCAAAAAGGGCCAAATTAACTCCCTCTTAAATATAGCCAATGAACTGGCCTCAACTACCTTCTGTGGCAGAGAATTCCACAGACTCACCACTCTCTGTGTGAAGAAATGTTTTCTCATCTCGGTCCTAAAAGACTTCCCCCTTATCCTTAAGCTGTGACCCCTGGTTCTGGACTTCCCCAACATCGAGAACAATCTTCCCGCATCTAGCCTCTCCAACCCCTTAAGAATTTATATGTTTCTATAAGATCCCCCCTCAGTCTTCTAAATTCCAGCGAGTATAAGCCCAGTCTATCTAGTCTTTCCTCATATGTAAGTCCCGCCATCCCAGGGATCAATCTGGTGAACCTTCTCTGTACTCCCTCTAAGGCAAGAACGTCTTTCCTCAGGTTAGGAGACCAAAACTGTACACAATACTCCAGGTGCGGTCTCACCAAGGCCCTGTACAACTGCAGTAGAACCTCCCTGCTCCTAAACTCAAATCCTCTTGCTATGAATGCCAACATACCATTCGCTTTCTTCACTGCCTGCTGCACCTGCTCGCTTGCTTTCAATGACTGGTGCACCATGACACCCAGGTCACGTTGCATCTCCCCTTCTCCCAATCGTTCACCATTCAGGTAATACTCTGCTTTCCTGTTCTTGCCGCCAAAGTGGATAACCTCACATCAAGGGCGGTCCTGTACAGGACAAACCAATTTAGCCCAAAATATGTGATGTCCCGGCTAATACGGAACAGTTGGCAACACTAGTGAGGTGTGAGCGGTTGTGCGAGGTGTGAGCGGGTGTGCGAGGTGTGAGCGAGTGTGATCTGTGCCCTCAGCTGCGGACTCTGCGGGCGTCGATCCTGGAGGAGGCCTGTCCCATGTCAGCCCGTCACGGCCCTCAGCGCGGCGTGCCGCCCAAGAAGCTGCTGGAGTACTTGGTGCCGGGCCTCAACACCCAGTGCTTGCGCTTGGCGTCCAGCTCGCCCAAGGTGCCCGAGATGCTACTCAAACTGGACGAGCAAGGGGTAGGTGCCCGCCCAGCCATCCGCCCGCCCGGCCCGCCATCTTCCCCCCCACCACCCCCCCAAACGATCGCGTCCACTAAAGAACTTCGAACAGTGGGTCACAAGTTATAGAAAACATAGACAATCGGTGCAGGAGGAGGCCATTTGGGCCTTCGAGCTGCACCGCCATTCATCGTGATCATGGCTGATCATCCACAATCAGTACCCCGTTCCTGCTTTCTCCCCATACCCCCTGACTCCGCTATCATTAAGAGCTCTATCTAGCTCTCTCTTGAATGCATCCCCATATCCTTGATTCCAACTAGCCCCCCAGAGCTCTATCTAACTCTCTTTTCAATCCATCCGGTGAATCGGCCTCCACTGCCAGCACCGCCATTCAATACGATCATAGAAACATAGAAAATAGGTGCAGGATAAGGCCACTCGGCCCTTCGAGCCAGCACCGCCATTCAATATGATCACGGCTGATCATGCAGAATCAGTACCCCGTTCCTGCTTTTTCCCCATGTCCCTTGATTCCGTTAGTCCCTCTTGAAAACATCCAGTGAATCGGCCTCCACTGCCCTGTGTGGCAGAGAATTCCACACATTCACAACTCTCTGGGTGAAAAAGTTTTTTCTCACCTCAGTTTTAAATGGCCTCCCTTTTATTCTTAGACTGTGTGTGGCCCCTGGTTCTGGACTCCCCAACATTGGGAACATTTTTCCAGCATCTAGCCTGTCCAGTCCTTTATAATTTTATACGTCTCTATAAGATCCCCCTCTCATCCTTCTAAGCTCCAGTGAATACAAGCCCCAGTCTTTCCAATCTTTCCTCATACGACAGTCCCGCCATCCCGGGGATTAACCTGGTGAACCTACGCTGCACTGCCTCAATAGCAAGGACGTCCTTCCTCAAATTAGGAGACCAAAACTGTACACAGTACTCCAGATGTG